>NC_136974.1:18605335-18665335 GCF_032717465.1 Coenobita brevimanus | reverse complement strand
CTATTAGCTCACCAAAAAAAAAAAAAAAAAAAAAAATCATTGAATGTGGCGACTGACTTTTCTTCAAGTACTGTATAAAAATATAAACATTTATGCTACGATTGCCTTTAGTCAGAGAGAGAGAGAGAGAGAGAGATGGGGGGGATCCGAACAGGTGAACTGGCTGAAGGGGAAAAAAAAAAAAAAAACGTTGGCAACCACTGTTTTAACCCGCGGCGTCCCGGGGACGTACTTCCATGTCCTCACGTTTTGTCACAGCTAATCCCAGGGACGTACTTCAGCGTCCTGCAATTGCAAGGTTCATAATTTCCACAATTTTCAAAATTCGCGCGAGATTTTCGTTTCGCCCGGGTACCCAAGCCTCCCCTACCTGCCGCCAGGCGGGCAGCGTCCTAGACCCCGCGTGACCCGCGCTCGCCCTTGTCTCGGTCACTCACCTGCTAGCAGTGACCCAGGTCAGACATGGCGCGGAAAGGTCTCTCAGACGAGGAAATCGCATCC
This sequence comes from Coenobita brevimanus, assembly GCF_032717465.1. Taxonomy (NCBI): domain Eukaryota; kingdom Metazoa; phylum Arthropoda; class Malacostraca; order Decapoda; family Coenobitidae; genus Coenobita; species Coenobita brevimanus. The sequence goes on along the minus strand of NC_136974.1, from coordinate 18,664,834 downwards.
GTCCTGGAAGCCTTCACTGGAGACAGTGATTCTCCACTCGATGATGATGTGGTGGATCGTGATTACGTCCAGCCAGAGGAAGAAATAAGTAGCAGTGATGAGGAGGTCCCTTTGCCCCAAAAAACGCGGTATGTGACATACCGTAAGGCAAGGGAAGGCCAGCCTGCTCCCCAACCACGTGCAAAGCTATCTCTCCATCCTGAATCTGATAAGGACGAGGATGAGGACGATGAGGATGACGGAGGCCTAGGACGTGATATCGCCGCGTGGTTGGGAAAAGAGAAAATATCACCACGAGGATCAGAAGGTGGGGCGAGATGACACATAAGGTATGGTGAAAGTACTTTGTCTGGGGAAGTGGCAAGTGGTGTGGTGGGATTGCTGGGAGAAAGGGAAAGTGTTGTGGCGGCAGCGTGGGGTGAAAGTGAGAGTGGTGTGGGGGTAGTGCGGGGTGAAGGGGCAAGTGGTGTGAGGGAGGCAGCACGAGCACGTGGTGCTCGTAGGCCTAGGGGAGAGTAGGTTGTCACTCCCCAGCACTTCTTTCGCCCCTGAATATTCCCAAACTTCCTCCCCACAGCCCCAGGATGTGGGGAAAGGAAAGAAAGGGAAGGGAAAGGGTAAAGGAAAAGGGAGAGGTAAGAGAAGTGCGAGTGATGAGAGGCGCCGCTCTTCACCTCCCCAACCTCCCCCACCACCCTCACCTCCTCACCCTGACGAAGGGGACGATGGTGACGTGGTTAGTGTAAGTGGAAAGAATTGTTATCAAAACTACACCCACTGTGTAAATCTGGTCAGTAAATATGTGATAGGAAGGAAATAAAGTGGAAACGGGTGTAATGTTAGCATGAATAGAATGTATAAGTTGAACATTACTGTAAGTTGTCATAATTGATGTCACGAGTACACCCACATTCTGGTCAGTAAGTATGTGATAGGAATTATATACAGTGGAAGATGTTGTAATGTTAGTAGTAAGGTATTTTATAAGTTGATTACTAGTGTAAGATGAAACAAATGATATCGCGATAACACTCCCTGTGTAAGTACGCGCAAATATGATGCTCAGTTCCATCGTAAGTTCAGAAATGATGTGATATCAATTATATCAAGTGTTAACATGTGCAATGTTAGTGGAGAATTATTATATAAGAACAAAAATAGGTTGTAAGTTGAAATAGTTGTCATAGCGACTTCACCGTGTGTGTTATTATGCGCTATTATTACGCTATATATTAACGTAAGGCCTGAAATAATCTCAAAACAGTTCTATAAAGTTGAAAAGTGTATAATAATATTAGAAAAGTATTATGTAAGTAGAAAAAGCACAATACGAGTTGAAACAACAGTCAGAGAGAGTTCACTCACTATGTAAATAAGCGCTAACATTACGCTAAATGTTATCAAAAGGCCTGTGAATACGTAAAAACAGTTCAGTAAAATGTAAAATGGTATAATGTTATTGTAGAAGTATTATGTAAGTAAAAAAAATTATACGTATCATGATTTTAGAATGTTAGCGATTCATCGCGACCAAGTTGGCCGATTTTGCTCGTTTCGCACGATGGAACAATGCTTATTTCTGCTCTATTTTTGTATAAAATCCAATATACTCTTTTATCACATGTTTTTATGTTTGTAATAAATTCATTTCTACTTACTTTCATTGGTTTCCCAGACTTATAATACCATAGAAAACGTTTGAGGCTCAGACCGCCTAGGGAGTACACGGGGCCAGGTGGGACCAAGGCATACCTGGTTAAGCTAATTAGGGACCCCGGGGACCAATTTCTTTGCCACCGACCATTGTTTCTGACCAAAAGCGAAAGTTTAAGCAAAAAAAAAAAAAAAAAAAAAGTCGAAAAATGGTCGGGATTGGGGGGTACCAGTGGTCGAAAAGTGGTCGGGACGGGGCGTGTTAAAAGATATCGTACCTCCTAGAATATTAGCTGTCATCCAAACATGAAGCATTATCTGAAGTTATGTTTGTGAACCTTGGTGTCGAACAAAGTGTTCATCACGGCAGTACAGGTTCCGGGACTGGCATTGGTTGAAGTTCGTGCTGCATTGTACATTCACACACTGGTATGTAGCCTATTTAGCCACGTGTACGGGATGTAACAACAGGAATATATAATGGTCAGCACTGTATAGCTGCAAACCAAACCCATGAAAATGCTTCCTCTGTCGTCCGCGTGAAGTGTAAACACAATGTAAACTATGGTAAACTGATGGTTCTCAGATGGTGTACCAAGAAATTTTGGAACGAGGGCTATTTCTTATTTATATATATTTTTTTTATAAGGAGAGGGGGATATAGGGGATCAAATGATTTACATCCCTAAACCTGACAGTCTTTAATATTCAGTTCTGCCCGAAACCGTTACTTTATGTTTATATAAAATAATGCACTGGAAAACAATCTCCGGAGTTAATTATAAAGACCGGAAATAACATGTCAGCTCGACCGAGAAAAACCGGTATATAATCACTTCAATACTGTGGATAACTTATTGTAGGGGAAACTTATCCAGATAAATACTGACAATACCACTTTAAATGTAACCTGCGGTAACTAAACAAACTATCCCATCATGAACTTAAACCTACAGTATATGGATTAACTCCTAGATACCATGTGAACTATTCACAGATTTAAGATATATGAGCAATTATGCAGAGGTTTCAAGGAAAATCTCGGTAACACACTTTTATTACCAATCTTTTCCATCACCACTCGCATTCCTCATCACCTCCACCACCATTCACTTACACCACAATCCACAACACAATTTTCTCCACTTCTCATCTTCATCACTACTCATTTCCACCAGTACACATCACTCACTCTAATCACCAATATTTCACACCACACACTTATTTCACCACCACTAATTTCCATGACCACCACCACTAACCGCCATCACCACCCTCATTCACTTCCACCACCAGCTCCACCGTTTACTTGCACCAGCACCACCGCCAGCACTCGCTTCCACTTCCAACAATCACTTCTATCATTGCCACTCACTTCCATCACCACCACCACAACTCATTTCGACCACCATCACCACTACAACCACGACCACCACCACCACCATTCACTTTCGCATCCCCAACCATCAGTCACTCCATCACCATTATTTCCATCAACATCACTCCCCTCACCCCCTCCAGTCACTTCCACCACCGCCAACGCTCACTTCCAGCATCACTGCACTTACTCTGACCACCATCCATTCGACTGCCATCCACTTCTATATTCACTCACTTCCCATAATAATCACTTTCATCATTACTCATTTCCACCACCACCATATCTCACTTGTGGCACCTCAATACCACAACACACTTCCACCAAGCTTTACAAAAACAACTAATTTCAACCCAAACTCAATTACTCCTGCCACTCACTTCCCATTTCCCCCATCTCAAAGTCATCACTCACCTCAAAGTCAGCACCGCTCATTTACATCCCCACCATTCCCCTACTAATCACTTCCACCACATCTCATCCCCCGCCAGCGGTTCTGAATTCACTTGCATCAGCACTAACTGCAGTGATTACAGACCAATAGCTGTCACATCTTCTCTTGGTAAGGTATTTGAAACTTTACTTAATATGAACATTGTTAAACATCTTGAATCCAAAAACTTAATCAGTGACAGACAATAAAGTTTTCGCCACAAAAGATCCATCACTGACATACTCAATCTCGTAACTCATACCATCCATCAATCAATTGATTTACATGAAGAAACTCATGCTGTAGCCCTAGATATTTCTAAAGCTCTCGAGAGAGTATGGCACCTTTCCCTGCTGTCCAATCTCCCTTGATATGGACCAACGTCTTTTGTTCCATTGATTTCTTCGTATCTTAGTGACAGGAAAATAAGAGTACATGATGTATATTCCAATTTTCACTCTTTTAACGCCAGCGTGCCACAGGAATAAGTTCTGGCACCAACCCTATTCCTGGTTCATATTAATGATCTCTTATCCGTCACCCACAATCCCATTCACTCATACACAGAATGACTCAACACAACATAGTTCATTCACACTCTGACACCCAGTTACAAAGTCTAATATCTCTACCTCTCAACTCAGTACAGCCATCTCCATAAATCAAGACCTATCTACGATCAGTGAATGGGGACAAAACAACCTTGTCTCATTCAATGCTAGTAAAACTAAATATATACAATTTACTAATAGACAGATATTGCCAGATTCGTACATTACCTTCAGTGCTACTAATAATTCCATTTCCAAAAGTATTGAAATTCTTGGCGTCTAACTTAACAATGCCCTCAGCTGGACCTCTCATGTCACATCACTTGCTAAAACCGACTAAAAAAAAACTTGGATTATTGTACAGAGTCCGTAACTTCTTCACTGATGAGCAGTTAACTTTAATTTATAAGAGTCATGTGCGCTTTCAGCTTGAATATTGCTCACCCTTGTGGAATGAATGTGGAGAGGTTATATTACGACTAAACAAAATTCAAAACAAAGCTGTTAGAATCATTAACAACCCTGCCATTACGAATAAACTACCTCCCCTGCAAGTAAGAAGGAATGTTGCCTCCCTTGCATTATTTTACAGATATTTTTATGGCAAATGCTCAGACGAAGTTGTGTCCATGATGCCACCTCTCCTTGGCTTCCCTCGTGCTACACGGGCATCTGGTAGCGCTCACGACTGGAATGTCACTCAGCCATATTGCAGAACTTTTGCCTATCAGAATTCTTTCATTCCCCGAACTGCATCTCTCCGGAACTCGCTTCTACAGAATTGTTTCCCTCCAAATTTCAACCCACAGCTGTTCAAGGCTAACTGTTACAGATATTTTATGAACTGAGGACACAAGTAATCTGGTATATGGATTTTTTTTTTTTTTCATTTGTTTTTCCTTCCTCCGTAAAAAAAAAAAAAAAAAAAAAAAAAAAACCAGTAAGGCAGACATGTACAGTAGTAGTAAATAAATGCGGACCGTCAGGACCCTCATACGAAGATTCAGGAAATTCTGTGGAAGTGAAGCATCTCGTTTCCGAGAAATCTTACGGAGTGACTAACGGGCTAGACCTTTTCTAGATGTAATCGCACATTTTAAAAAATCATTATCCCACCACTCATTCCTCCACCACCTAATTTCACCATCTCCATCTCTTGCACCTCTCATTCCTAAAATTATTCCCTCCATCACCACTCACCTCTACCACCACACAGTTCAGAGACTAAATTTTTTGGGGAAGTTTATGAGGCCACTTCCTCCCGCGACACAGGTACAAAGTACTGCAAATTTTTACAGCTGAAGAGGTAGTTACCTTAAAATGCTCAGAATTTTTCTTTAGCGTACAAATAGAGGGCTTTTACTAGTATGCAGGTCTTCACGTCACTGGAAATACTACCCACCAAGCACTCCCCCATCACCAATTCTCTACGCCATTGATCAACCCCTAAAACACCAGCATCAACTTTCTACCCACACTCATTTCCCCCAGCGCCATCCCTCACCTCCCACACACCAATACCACTATTAAGGACAATTATATATATCTCCTAAAATTAAAAAAGAATAACACAGTTTCGCAAGGGAAATTACTAATGATGGGAAACTAGATGCACCGGAGAAGATTATCATTTAGAAAGGCACAAATAGAATCAGCAGCAACCCAATTAGGCTGCTCTTGATTACTCATTTAAGACACTAGGAGATGGCAACCTGGAAAAAATGAAACTATCATGATGTGATGAGCATTGACTGTGTGTGTGTGTGTGTGTGTGTGTGTGTGTGTGTGTGTGTGTGTGTGTGTGTGTGTGTGTGTGTGAAACATGAGGTTTATTTAAGAATGCATGTGTCTGTGCTTTGCGAATGTATAATTGTATGTGTCTTGTCTTGGGTACAGTGTCCGTGTGCAAAATAACTCGAATCAATCGCTCTCTCTCTCTCTGTGTGTGTGTGTGTGTGTGTGTGTGTGTGTGTGTGTGTGTGTGTGTGTGTGTGTGTGTGTGTGTGTGTGTGCTACACCGGAACAAGGAGCAAAGTTGGCGATGGAGTATCTTTCTAGTCAGTCTACGTCCCTCGGCTCCGTGAATCACTTGCCCTTCAAGAACAGCAGAATTTTAATGACTGCTAATGCTTCTTGTATAACACATGCGCAAGCCTGCCACTACATTACTGTACGGTGTTTCACAAACTACATGCAACTTTTTCAATCATGAGGTTTGTCCATCCTGTGCACGAAGTATAGGCCTAAACAATCCCCTGTGTAGTATATTTACTTTGGAGGTTTTTGCACTGTCGATGAACAGCTTATATACTATGAAAGTCATTTCTGTCAAAACTTCAATATCGGTTGCAGGTCCTTTCCTGAATTCTGCCATGGGAGGCAGTCGTCGAATTAGTCACTAATCAGGGTCCATTTTGTTCTTCAGGATCGTAGCTACCTCACATCAACACAACGATGTGTCATTACTTCCTAAAAGATCATCATCAACATCATCATCACCATCATCATCATCATCATCATCATCATCATCATCATCATCATCATCATCATCATCATCATCATCACGACCTTCACTCCCACCCAAGAAGGGAGAGAAGCAGAATCCAGAAAACGAAGAAAAAGAATGTATGGTAAAAAAAAAAAAAAAAAAAAAGGTCGCGAAATGGACCGAACTTTAATTTACATATCACTTAAGTCCCCAGAATCCTGGATCCAACTCACAGCTCTAATCTGCGCATGTATTTTGGAGGCTATTCTATAGGGGTTGTGTAGATAGATATTCATTCTAAGATGTTTGGTGGAAAAGATTCTAGAGAGGAGAAAGAAGTTGTATGTGGCCTTCATGGAACTGGAGAAAACATTTGACAGAGATAAACAAGGACTGTGAAATATATTGAAAATATATGGAGTAAAATTAATGGGAATTGTTGAATGCCATATGTACAGTATGAGAACGCTTGGGCTGCAGAGCGTGTGGATGGTGAACTGAGTGAATTCCATCTGAATGTTGGACTGAAACAGGGATTTGTCATGTCGTCATGGTCGTTCAATTTGAATATGGATGGAGTTATAAAAGAGAAACAAGGTGGAGCAGTGAATGTTGGATCAGCCCTAATAAGAGACGGTAGAGTTTGGAAACTTCTTGTTCTGTTGTTTGCAGATGATACTGTATTGTTAAGTTGAAGACGAAGGGAACTGCATGGCTTGGTGAATGAGTCTGGGAGAATATATCAGAAACGGAATCTAAAGGTGAATGTGAAGAAGAGTAAAGATGTGGTCTTCGAGAAAAATGAAATTCCTGATTGCACAGTAAGGCTGGATGGTGAGGAAATGGATATGTGAATGCATTTAAGTACTTGAGTAGTGTGATGAGTAAAGATGGAAGTTTAGACGATGACGTGACTGAAAGGGTTCAGCAGAGAAGAATGGTTTCTGGTTTATTGAAAGCAGTGATAAGAAACAGGAAAGGGAGCACAGAACTAAAAATGTCGCTGCATGATAGTACTGTGATCCCCACTCTAACGTATGGAAAGGAAACTTAGACCTAGTTGGAGGGTGACAAATCAAGAGAGGGAGCAGTGGAAATAATATATCTGAGATGAGCATGTGGGTTATAGTGAGAGACGGACTGACAAAACAGGAAATGAAAGATAGTTGTGGTGTGGAAGTGGATGTAATAGAAAGCGTTTAGAAAAATACACTGAGGTGATTTTGCCATGACAGACTAGCGAGAAGAATGTATGTGAGTCAGACTGAAGGGAGGAGAAGGAGTAGGAGACCGAGGATGAGATGGGGGGATGGAGAAAGGTTTATGAGAGTGTGGGGTGCAAGTTCGGGGGAGGACTGCGAAATGGCAGGACAGGGTGACACTGAGGCGATTTACTTGAGGCTAACTCTTATGGGATTGAGGCGCCTGGCTATGATATATACATAAACCGCATCTTTAAACACATCAGTAAACATCTAGTCATTTGTTCGACAAGGCCATCACCAGAGACGAATTGTGTACAGTAAACCCCGAAGGACATGGCTTGCTGCTATCTCGGGCCAAAACGTAAACATACTGATAACACATTAGTGGTGGTATTAATGCTACTGAACCGTTCTGTTTAAGGTTTTTTCACTTCACTTCCCATCTTTCTCTCTGCCTCCCTCTCTGTGCTCTACATCAATTTCTGTTTCGCTTTCACTCTTCTTCTCTTCCACTTTCCGGCCCCATTCAATGATATTTTCTATTCTCTTCACTCCTTCACGCACCATCCTTGAATCACTTAAAAGTCCCTCCTTTCCTTTTGTTCTTTGCATCCTCTTAATTTTGAATCTCCTTCCGGCTTTCTGTTATTTTCTCTTTCTATACCTTTAATTTTCCCGTTATCGTTTTTCTGTACTGTCATCCAATCCCTTCTTTGCCTTTTCATCTTAATTATGCAGTATCCTTTTTCCCTATTGCTTGTCTTTATACTTCGCTTTTTTTTTTTCTTACTTTTATTTTTACTATTATTCTTTGCCTGTTGCCCTCCACCTACATTTTCATATTCCTTCTCGTCTCTTCTTCATCTCCTCCCATTCCTTTCAGGTATCTGCTCTATAACTCTCGTACGATAAATTTCTACTGTTCAGAGCGTGGAGGACTGAACGGCATTATAGTATTGTCACGCACTTAATGCTGACTTCGTGTTGCCCCCTTTATATTGTGTAATTTTATGTCCATTCATCATCTTTTATCTTCTTTACATGACAGCTTTTCATACTGCATGGTAGTCCTTCTTTCTGCCAGCTTCGGCTAGAGGGATTAGTGGATGGGGTAGCCTTCCTGATTTGCTATCCTTGTAATTGACTCGTATAATAAATTACTTAATTACAACACACCTTGTCACTAACAGCCTCAAAGGGACCAGTAGATCTTTTGCAGTTTTTCTTTGTGACACTTTGTACTCATCGCCTTCACATGTCTACAATTATACTATCCTCATCCTCTTGCTCCCCAGCAAAATTTCTCTCATCTCCCTTCCATCTCATTAATCCGGTAACTAATTTATCCCTTCTCTCACTGCTGCCGTTTTTGGTCTCATTATCTCTCCTTACTTCCTTTCTTCTGTTTCCCTGCCTCCATTCATTTACTGTTAAAGTCCCTATCAAAATTCTCTCTCTCTCTCTCTATTTATTTATATTTTCTACTCTTCTGTTCCCCTGTCCTCACCGTCGTCCTACTATCCTTCCCCTTCCTCTACAATTAATCTTGCCTTCTGATCTCTCATTGTAACCACTCCATTTTACCTCCTTCCTTTCCTCCTCCTTATATTTCACCTTACCTCCATTTCTTGCCCTTCTCTTATTCTTCCGGTACCTCCCTTTATTCCATCGTGCTATTCTTTCCTCTTCATTTCCTTCCACCTTCTCCCTCCTTTATGTCACTATTCTATATTTCCTATTCTAACTCTATACAGCATACATCCATCGTTTCGTCTTCCTTTCATGTCTTACATTCGCATTATACATTCGCTCTTATTCTCTCTCTCTCTCTCTCTCTCTCTCACACACACACACACACACACACACACACACACACATGCAAACAAATTCTTTCCATTTTCTCTTTCCCTCTCTTCCCACTAGCTCGCTCCTCACATTCGCTCCTTATCCAGTATCCCTCCCTCCACTCCTCCCCCTCCATCTCCCCCCCATCCTTTCCCACCTCCACTTCTCTCCTTCCCTTCCTCTTAGACTGGCAGGCAATATTTTCGAGAGGTGACCTTTCCCAGCCAAGAGAAATATACAGAAATATGAGCTTTCTATCTGCTTCGTAAAGCCGAAGGACAAGTCGCGTCTGCTACAGTTCTCGAATATAATGCGAAACAAAAATTATTTTTAGCCAGTTTCCTTATTAAATAATTTTACTGTAGTATTTTGCGCTTCTTGTAATACAACCTTTGTAATGCAACCTACAACCGTTTTAATTCCTGGATTCAATGGATGCCTTTTTTATATATTCATTTTAGTTACACACGCAATTCCTATATTGAAAAAAAAAAAAAAAAGCCTAGCGGCATCATATTACAGTAAATACATGATATAATGTTCCCCCCCCCCAACAAATCTTACTGTGATATTCTTATCAAATATTATACCTCAGCATTTGCTTTACTCGAACCATATATACACACCCACCCACCCACCCACCCACATACACACACACACACACACACACACACACACACACACACACACACAGTAAAACACACACAAGTTAATATATATATATATATATACACACAGTGTGAAAGAGGAAATAGTAGGGGAGTGAAAGATATATACACACAGTGTGAAAGAGGAAATAGTAGGGGAGTGAAAGATAGGAATAATAGATTGTTGGTGAAGAAGAGAGAGAAATTGAGGAGATGGAAGGAGCACTTTGAGGATTTGTTGAATGTGGAGAGTGAGAGCAGTGTGAGTATAAGTGGTTGGGGAATGGCTGGGAGAAGAAGAGATGAGAGGAGGGAGGAAGAGATCAGTAGGTCGGAAGTAGTGGAAGCGATGAAGAAGATTAAGCTGGGAAAGGCCCCAGGAATTGATGGAGTGTGTGGTGAAATGCTTAGGTATGGGGGTGAGATTGTTGTGGAGTGGATATGGAAGTTGTGTAGATTGGCTTGGGAAGAGGGAAGGGTTCCAGAGGACTGGAAATCAGGTATAATTGTTCCTCTGTACAAAGGAAAAGGGGAGAGAGAAGTATGTGGTAACCATAGGGGTATTTGCCTTCTTAGTGTGACTGGTAAAATATATGGTAGATTACTCATTGATAGGGTTAGGCATATGACAGAGGAGCTAGTTGGAGAAGAACAAGGGGGATTTAGGAAGGGAAAAGGGTGTGTAGATCAGATATTTGTTCTAAGATGTTTAGTGGAGAAGTATCTAGAGAAGGGAAGGAAAGTGTATGCTGCCTTCATGGACTTGGAGAAAGCTTATGACAGAATAGATAGGCAAGGTATGTGGAAGGTATTAAGAATATATGGAGTGGAGGGGAAATTGTTGAGTGCTGTGAAGAGTATGTACGAGGGAGCTAGGGCTACGGTGCGATTGGATGGTGAGTTGAGTGAGTTCTTTGATCTCAATGTGGGACTGAAACAGGGGTGTGTGATGTCTCCATGGCTGTTTAATATATATATGGATGGGGTTGTAAAGGAGGTGCAAGGTAGGGCAGTGGATGTGGGGGTGGCCCTAATGAATGAGGGTGAGATTTGGAAGCTTCCGGTGTTGCTGTTTGCTGATGATACAGTATTGTTGAGTGAAGATGAATGGGAGTTGCAAGGTTTGGTGAATGAATTTGGGACAGTGTGTAGGAGGAGGAAGCTGAAAGTTAATGTAAACAAAAGTAAAGTTATGGTGTTTGAGAGGAATGAAGTCACAGAGTGTGCAGTGAGGTTGGATGGTGAGGATATGGAGAATGTGAGTGCATTCAAGTACTTGGGTAGTGTGATGAGTAAGGATGGAACTTTGGGGGATGAAGTACGTGAACGGGTACAGCAGGGAAGAAAGGTTGTTGGTACACTGAAAGCAGTGATGAGAAATAGGGAGGTGAGTATGGAAGTTAAGAAGTCACTGCATGATAGTATTGTGATCCCTACCCTGACGTATGGAAGCGAGGCGTGGACCTTGCAAGAGGGGAACAAGTCAAGAGTGAGAGCAGTGGAAATTAGTTACTTGAGAGGAGCATGTGGAGTGACGTGGAGGGACAGGTTGACGAATGAAGAAGTGAAGGAACGTTGTGGGGTAGATGTGGATGTGGTTGAAAAGATTAGGAGAAATACACTGAGGTGGTTTGGACGTGGAGAGAATGGAGAATGAAAGACTGATTAAGAGGGTGTATGTAGGTGAGGTGGAGGGAGGGAGAGGGAGGGGTAGACCGAGGATGAGGTGGAGGGATGGAGTTGAGAGGTATATGAGGGAGGGGGTGAGTTGGGGGAGGGGAGTCAAATGGTGGGTGACAGAGTGACTTGGAGGCGTTTTGACTGCGGCCACCCTTTGCGGCATTAGGGCGTCGGGCTATAGATAGATAGATAGACATTATATATATATATATATATATATATATATATATATATATATATATATCAAAGCTATATCATCTGCATAATCTAAATCCAAAAGTTTCCTGTTCTCTCCCCAAAGTATACCTGCACCGGTTTCTGTTCCAACACGTTTCATAATGTAATCAATGACCAATATAAATAGTAATATATATATATATATATATATATATATATATATATATATATATATATATGAGAGAGAGAGAGAGAGAGAGAGAGAGAGAGAGAGAGAGAAGTGGGGAGGGTGGGAGGGAACAAAAAATGAGGGCAATATCCACGAATTCTATCAGGGTGATAAAATCTTTGGCCATGATTGACGGAAATAGATTAGTGTAACTGCAGCAGTCGATCCACTGAGCTTATCAATTACTTAGTACATTCATCTGTGTGTGTGTGTGTGTGTGTGTGTGTGTGTGTGTGTGTGTGTGTGTGTGTGTGTGTGTGTGTGTGTGTGTGTGTGTGTGTGATCTCTTGCAGCCCGCGATTAACTATGTACATTTCCCTCGTAATGATCCAACGCTGGCAGTACCGCAATATCAACAATTACCACCGATTGGGATAAGATAAACCTTAAAAAAAAGTGTCTGAATATCATTACAGGGCATCTGAACCACTAAAATGATCACATAGGGCAATCAGTTATCTTTCCATCAGTTTATGTTATCTATAGTGATTTGACCCCTGAACGAATTGCCATGCTCGGGCACGACCGCCGAGAGTTCTTTCAAGCTCCCTGGCATTTACTGTAATCGCTTCATCCGGAGGAGTTTTTTCTAAGATAGGTAACATTATCTGGCATTATCTGGAAAAATTATGTACGGCCTGGACAGGAATGAAATTCCCTACATAATATGTTTTCGGAAATAACGTGTTAGTGGTCGCTGTTTATGTTACAGTAATGTTCGACCTCTTTCGTCACTTGAGCATATGACTGTTTGAATCAATATGAAATTGCATCTGGTCCATTTGGGACCCAATTCCAACCATCCTGCCAAGTTTCATCAATATCCTTTTCCCAGTTTTGGCGGCACTACACACACACACACACACACACACACACACACACACACAAACACACAAGCACGAGTGCGCATCCAGGATTACAGTATATTAGATATACCAGGGCCCGAAAGGTTATGTACACTATTGGTCCTCACTAGCTGATAAACTCTCTCTCTCTCTCTCTCTCTCTCTCTCTCTCTCCATCCCATTCATCTTCTTCACTTTCTCATCCCTCTGAAGTCTCCGCCGGAACTCTGTTTATCCTATCCCTCTCTGTTTGCTCCTCCATTTTCCTCGAATGTCCCCCGAGTCTCTCTCTCTCTCTCTCTCTCTCTCTCTCTCTCTCTCTCTCTCGGTTCACATATCCTATCTCTACTCTTCATCTGTTAGTCTAGGTTTTATCTTCACACTTCCTTTTTCTCCTCACTGTCTTCTCGTCCTGTTACCCTACCTTTTTTTACACTCCCTTATTTTTCTCATCATCCATTCTTTCTCTCTCCAGTCATTTTTCTTAATCCACAAAGTAGGTTTGCTACACTATACCCTTTATGTTGGCAAAAGCTGGGCTATTTCAATTTGTTTTAATAAAAATTTAGTTCTCAAGTTATATTACCTCATTACCCGTCTCCACCCTAGAGGGGCTCGGGGACGGTATTGTTTTCACTCGGTTTGTCTGTGTGTCTGTCTGTCTGTCTGTCTGTCAAAAACTTTACACGAAAACTACTGGTGCGATTTTGAAAAAAAAAATTACAGAGATGATGGGCTATGACCTTCTCATCATCTGATTAACCCACCCCGTCCCATTAACATATATATGCGCATGAACATTTTGTCACTGACTCCCGTTGACGTTTACAAACGCTCTGCAATTGCAAGGTTCGCCATTTGCACATTTTTCAAATTTCGCACATAATTTTTCGTACATATACGCACACCTTCCTCTACCCGAGGCCAGGAGGGGGCAATAATTTACCCCACGTGACCTTCCCCTCCCACACACACCATTGTCTCGGCAGCTCACCTGTTACCAGTGACCTGGTTAATAAAGACATGTCGTGCCACGGTACGAAATTCAAAGCGAGAGTGATTCCCCCAATTGATAACAATGTGAAGGACAAAGTTTATGTGGTGCCAGAGGAAGAAACGATCAGAAGTGATGAGGAGGTAATGTCGCCAAGGAAGGTGTGATATGTTGATGTATCTTGTGAATGAAACAACACTTATATCACCTATATTACTGCATGAAAACCATTATACTCTTGTACTATATATATAAATTCATACCACATAAATATCTACCTATTCTGAGTGGTTTGGAATAGTTACCCCTCCCATAGAAAACTTCTCTGGAGCCAGGCTCGATAGAAGACGGTACCAGGTGAGGTGAAGGTCACTTGTACTGGGTATTTCTAAGCTCAGATGAGCACTTTCTCTCAGCATTTTAAATGTTTCTCATAAAACGCAGAGGTTTTAACAAAAAAAAAAAAAAAAAATCTTTTCGAAAATCTGCCGGGATTGGGGGGGGGGGGTCATTAGTGAAAAATCTGCCAGAACACAGCAGGTTAAATTTTGGGACAAACTGAGCCAAGGCCCAGGCTGTATGCCAAAAAAAAAAAAAAAATGTAAAGAGAAAAATAGTTTTTTCGCTACAGCTCGTTTCAGTTTTGTCATATCGACATGAAACCAAAACTAAAGGTGCATCTTTCAAATCTGCATATTATAACATGCCTCATTACATCAGGGAGGTCACCCCCCAGTTAGTGGTAGGGGGCAGGTCAGTGTCAGGAGGGTTGGACTTAACATTTCAAATGGGCACAATATGGTAAATTTTCACCTGATTTACTCCAAATTTGAAATGTGACATCTTTGAATAGATATCCTGTTATGTTTATACGTCAGCACTATAATGACTGCCAGGGACGGGTTTGCTGTGTCCTGGCACCGCTTCTTGTTTAACCTGTTGAATCCGGTGATATTTAGTTTATCCCTCCAATTCCTTGACGATTATATTCAGAAGATCGCTGGAACAGAATGTATTTATGAAGGTTATATCAAACTCGTCCTGTTCGAAATATTTAATCTAAACTGAATCAGTCTCATGTAGAAAGCAATGGTAAACTATCAAAAGTGTTACTGAAATAAATGGGATCACTTACTCTGGATTACTGGCACACTTCAGTATCTCATTCTTTTGGGGGGCTAATGACACACGACTTATTCAGCTTTTGGAAATCTCTTGTTCAAAGGGCAAATGCCCCCTCCCTCCCTCCTGCCCTATTACCTCTATCTCTAGTCTCACATCAAGCTTCTTGTTATATATTCATAGTCGACCCTTCTTTCATTTTCTTCTCATCTTGACTCATCATCATCTCTACCACCATCCTTCTTTTTAACGGGTAAATCCACTATGTTAGGCAACAGATTCAGCATCAAATTTTTAACAATTTCAGTACGAAAATGTATTTGCTTATGCAGCCTCGAGACTAAGATATTCAATTTAACCCTTCGTTAGTCCTGTGGGGTATTCAAACGTGGTTAGTCTGGTGGGTTGTTACAACACCCCAATACAAAAATACATGTAGTGTTATTAACATGTAAAATATATTCATACTGCCACTTCAGCATATCTCTGCAATCACTAATGAAAAGACTGAATGCCTTGTAGGTGGTGTTTATTAATTTATAATAATAAAATACAATAAATTATAATATCCGTAAAAAAATAACAAATGGACTCATATCTTATTTGTCAGGTAAACATGCACAGGAGAATACATTTTGTGATTTTTTAAAATCAGTATCATGATAACCAATAGGCAAAAATAAGATTAAAAAAAACAATCTATATCACAATATGATATAAATGGTTAGTTTGATTGGGTGACTGGACACCCCAAGGGGGAAAAAAGTGCCCCTCTCTCTCATTACAGCAGAGGCAGGACTAAACCAATCCACATGCTCTCTCCCCTCACTGAATCAGGAGAGTGCTGGAACGGAGTGAAATATTCGGATTACCGGCGAGGAAATTTGAGCTTTTAAAAAAATTGGGGTGCCAAGACACCCCACCTGACTAACGAAGGGTTAAGAAAGATTCCTGGTGTTAGATGAGTTTATGAAGGCAAAATATGTCTATCATTTCAATAAAGTCTGGAAAGAATACGAATAAAACAGCTCGGAATGTGAACAGCCTAATCGCTTGAGGCACATTATCTTATTCTGCTACCTCCTGACGATTTCATTCGGCGTTGGAAACGTCTCTAGTAGTGGAAAGCACAACGAATGATAAACAACGCCTCTATTTCGATGAATCCCCCTAAGCTAACTAATATACTTCAGAGAGAGAGAGAGAGAGGGGAAATTTCCCCCCTGACTGAAGTGGCTATGATGTATATGTTTCCTGACACCATATCTTACACGACACAGCTGCCGTACTACCTATTACCGGATGCCGCATTCAGCAGTGGCCGGTTTCCAAATAACACCTACATTCAGTTCTCTCCCTATTCAGTCACGAAACT
Source organism: Coenobita brevimanus (assembly GCF_032717465.1). Classification (NCBI taxonomy): domain Eukaryota; kingdom Metazoa; phylum Arthropoda; class Malacostraca; order Decapoda; family Coenobitidae; genus Coenobita; species Coenobita brevimanus. Next base: position 18,648,212 of record NC_136974.1, on the reverse strand, counting down.
TCCTCACCTGGCATCAACCAATTAACCCCTTCTGTCAGATGACATCTTTTGTATTCCTTTCTTGCTACCTTCCGACGTTTGTACTTAGTTTTGGATTAACTTCAACTTGGAAAAGTCAAATATGATCTTCATTAACCCCATCAATACAAAATCATTACCCAAGTGGAAGACAATCCTCTGGATGTAAGAAAATAAATTACAAGATGTAACCAAATTCACACTGATAAAAGCTCTCCAACCTTGTCCCTAAATTCCTAGTAAAAATATGCATATATGCCGGTTAAGGTTAAAGGAAATGAGTAACAAAACCGTTTCCTAGAGGTAAAGCAATACAAAATCCCGGTAGTGTGGTAACGTTGTGTCGCCTAGTATTCAGTTACCATTTATATTGTCATCACAAACTAAGATTGCTCGCCACGCCCAGCGAGCCCTTTGGTGGGTTGCTGGGTTGCCCTGGCAGACAACTAGGTGGCCCACCAGCGGACCCTGGTGGGTGGCAGTTGCCCACCAGGAGATGAACCTGGCACAAGCCATCCCCACTGACTGGGCTAATGTATGGCCCGGCTCCCTCTATAGGAGGGAGATATCTTTAAACAACAAACATATATTTATTTCAAGTATCGGTCGACACCCTCATTGTATTTTGCAGTATCAGCTCGAACAGTTTTTTCTTTACTAATAATTGTAACCCCTTGACTACGATGATAACTTACAATTCATTCTTGCCAACGCCATACGATTTGATTCACTTTGGGAGGGATGTCGTGTGGACATTCCGTGACCACATTAAAATATATCATCATACTGAAAGGAAGTTTATTGAGGTAAAGAATATATAGTAGCCGCCTTATATATGAAATATTCACAGTAAATAAGTTGCAACTAGGTATGTTTAAAAGTTATGTGACACAGCAAAGGCATCGGCTACTTGTGATGGAACTCCCTGATAAACAGTGGAATATCCTGAGACATGATTGGGGTGTATGAAAGAAAGGAGATCTAATGTAAGAAGTGGGTAATGCTTACAGTATGAATAAGGAACATGTGAAAAGGCAAGAAACGCGTAAGAAAAAAATTTTGTAGACTATCATTACATACTGCAATGAAAATGATAAATTATAATCGTAGGAGGAGCAAGAATATAAGAATAAATGTGGAAAATATGTATGAAAAGGTAAGGAAAGTAAATGGAAGCACCGATGAACAACCGATGGGCGCTGATAAAACTGGCTCTGATGGTGCATCCGAAAAATATGTAGAGCAAGGAGGCATGACTGCCGTATGACAGAAGTGAAATGTGTTATGAAGAGTTTAAAGAACATAAAGACAGAAAGAGTTTATTTGGTATACCGGTAAGCACAGATGGAGAAGTGTTGAAGAAAATGGGAAGAAAATGGAAAACAATTTGTGTGGCCACAGCTATGCCAGAAAGTCTAGATGTGTGGAGCTCTACCAGTGAACTGTCACAAGCTTGTGATTATCCTTTTATACAATTATCAAAGAGACCGTACATTAACCTACAACTTAATAATTATTTTTACCTATCATTTCAAAATTACCCATTTACACCTAAGAAATTAATACTAAACTAAATAAATTTGTCTGGTTGTACGAAGTCTATGATCTAAAAGGCAGCAACATACAGTATTGTTAATGGAATATGTTTGTAACCGGGTCATAGTGAGGGTAAAAATGGTTTCTTCAGGCAGGAAATAAAAATCACCAATAAACGGCTTAATGACTGGCTCATAAACAATCATAAAGCACTCTCCCAGAAAAGCGATAAATAAGCTTGTGCCCTTACTAACAGGCAAATTCCTGTGCACCATGCTGAATAATGGCCTCATCTCATTAGCAATACTTATTATGAATAGTAACTTGCCCTTTATACATGGTGGGTCGTCCCATATTCAGTTGCTGTTAAGCTAAGTTTCAAGATCCATACACTAATACACATTTTCTTAACATCCCTCCTCACCATAGACTCACAATCTGAAATGCACACACACACACACACACACAAAGACCTATTTTTAACCTTATTTTCTGAAAATGAAGGATGATTATCGGGTTAATGAGCTTTTTAATGAAGGAATCGTGTGGGCTGTTTTTATCACCTAATTTTTTTTTTCTTATAAATAACAGAACGGAGGAAGGAAAAACAAATGGGTAAAAAAAAATAATCCATACACCAGATTACTGGTGTCCTCTGTTCATAAAATATCTGTAACAGTTAGACTTGAACAGTTGTGGGTTGAAATTTGGAGGAAAACAACTCTGGGGAAGCGAGTTCCAGAGAGATGTAGTTCGGGGAATGAAAGATTTCTGATAGGCAGAAGTTCTGCAATATGGTTGAGTGACATTCCGGTCATGAGCGCTACCAGATGCCCGTGTAGCACGAGGGAAGGCATGGAGAGGTGGCACCATGGACGCAACTTCGTCTGAGCATTTGCCAAAAAAATATCTGTAAAATAATGCAAGGGAGGCAACATTCCTTCTTACTTGCAGGGGAGGTAGTTTATATGTAATGGCAGGGTTGTTAATGATTCTAACAGCTTTATTCTGAATTTTGTCTAGTTGTCTTAATGCAACCTCTCCACAACCATTCCACAAGGGTGAGCAATATTCAAGCTGAGAGCGCACATGACTCTTATAAATTATAGCTAACTGCTCATCGGCTACGAAGTTACGGACTCTGTACAATAATCCAAGTTTCTTTGAGGCGGTTTTAGCAAGTGATCTGATATGAGAGGTCCAGCTGAGGGCACTGTTATGTGAGACACCAAGAATTTCAATACTTTTGGAGATGGGAATATTAGTAGCACTGAAGGTAATACACGAATCTGGCAATATCTGTCTATTAGTAAACTGTATACATTTAGTTTTACTAGCATTAAAAGAGACAAGGTTGTTTTGTCCCCATTCACTGATTGCAGATAGATCTTGATTTATGGAGATGGCTGTACTGAGTTGAGAGGTAGAGATATTAGACTTTGTAAATGGATGTCTGAGTGTGAATGAACTATGTAGTGTTAAGTCATCTGCATATGAGTGAATGGGATTGTGAGTGACAGATAAGAGATCATTAATATGAATCAGAAATAGGGTTGGCGACAGAACTGATCCCTGCAGCATGCCGGCGTTAATTGAGTTTCTCCTGAAAATGTGTGATAAATTAAGTGATCGAGAAGGCTGGAGGTGTTAGATTTATTTTTATTTATTTTTTTTTTATTCAGGAAAGGCCAGTGGGTATCAGTTCAGAAATCTGTTTTCCGTGTCTTTTGCTAGATAGAAAGATAAATAACAGAGTATGGGAGAGCGGAAATAGTAGATAATAGTAACCAAAGGAGTGGGAAATAAGGTTACTATAATTACGATGATGTGACGACGACGACGACGTTGTTGATGATATGATCATGACAATGGATGTTGATCCGATGCCGATGGATGAGTGACGACGACGAGGTTGATGATGATAATGACGAGACGATGATAAGGATGTCGATGGATGTTGATCTGATGACGATGCCGCTGGATGATGTGATGACGGCGACGTTGATGATGATGATGATGATGATACGATAATGATGATGACGATGGATAGTGATAGGATGGCGATAGATGATGTGACGACGACGATGGCGAAGGATGATGTGTGATAATGACGACGATGGCGAAGGATGATGTGATGATAACTATGCCGATGATGATGGTGATGACTGATGTGGTGACAACGATGATGATAAATGATTCTACATGTATATATGTACTTTCACTTCATTTCTGTCAAGCTCTAATGCAATGGTTAACAGGTACCCTGCGTCTTTTTTGTATACAGTATAAAGTACCAACTCGGTAACCGCTTTTCTCAGTCAGTCGTTCCCACTTCTTCTTCTTCTTCTTCTTTGTCAGAAAAAATAAAATACTCTACTTAACTTAGGCAAAGAAGTGTGAAGGACCCTAACCGATATAAACGGTAATTTTCTGTCCCCTCGGGGAAGCTGTGGTCGTGTTAGAGAAGATGGTTGTTGTTTGAATGAAAATGAGTTTGATCTCAAGCTGATTCTGGGAACAGTTTGATCTTCTGAAATTCGCTGAAACATATTTTAGCAATATTTCACAAGCACCTTTGATATGTCATAAAAACATCCCCACTAATACCATTGCTCTAGTCCTTAATAAGACTGCCCTAATTATTATTCAATAGCCAGAGGCTACTGCGACAGATTGGTGATCTGTAAAGAAGTGTAGCAAGAAGTGATCGTCCTTAGGGAAAGAACTATTATTGCCTGCGCGCGCACGCACGTACGCACGCACGCGCACACACACACACACACACACACACACACACACACACACACACACACACACACACACACACACACACACACACACACACACACACACACAAGCACACACACACACACAAGCACACACACACACACAAGCACACATAAATTTAAGGATATGTATTTCATAAATTTAAGGATATGTATGATAAAAGTTATTTAATACGAGGGACAGTACAAGCTTGACTCATTCCTGTTAAGATACAATTACGTAAAAACAATTAAGAACACACACACACACACACACACACACACTACATTGAAAAGTTCAGGGATAACATCACTGGAGTATCAGGTGAGCAGTTCTCGACTGACGCAGTCTGCAATACAATCTTCATTCCCTGATTTTTGTAGGCCTATGTACTATTCACAAGTCTTCTTCCGGTTCCATTACAGTCACCTGAGTTTCTCTAGGGCATGTTTGTAAAATGCAAACTTTACCCTTTCGCTATGGTACATCTTAAATTTAGTACAGTTGTCTGGAGCAATGAATAAATTAAACGATGACATCATCATATCGTACCAAATAAGCATGGCAGGTTACTAAGTTGACGCAAACGTTTGGTGTTAAGATAAACAAGAACAGATGTTCTGTACTCAAAAGATTATAGAAAATAAAAAAGTAGGTCCAAAAATATTATAACAAATCAACATGGTTTTTTTTTTTTTCTTTTTTTTTCAAGATTATTTTATTGGGTGGCAGGATACGACGACGACTCCAGGTACCTCTGACCTATTATGTTACCGAAGAAAATGATATCAAAACAAGGTTCTTTAACACATCATGCTCTCCAACCACAGTCGGCATGAAAATAAAAAGGAAATAAAATAAAAAATACATAATAAATATCCTATGACTCATTCAGCTAAAAATAAATATAAATACAAAGCCCTACCCCTGGGGGTAGAGGGTTTTCAAGAATACTCCCCCAGTATCCCTACTTGTCGTATGAGGGGACTAAAAGGGTTGGTGGAGGGTTAGTGCCTCTACCCGGAAAACAGCTACCTTAAAAGACAAACAAGAAGCCTCGGACAAGGACTGACCAAAAGATGACGACCAAGGACTGGACAAAGGACATGATACGGATCGCGACGTGGAATGTAAGGGGTGCGAATGATAAGGTGAAAGTGAGAGAGATTGTTCAGGTGCCTGAAGGTGCAGTAGTGGATGTATGTGGAGTAACTGAAACTAAATGGTAAGGAGAAAATGTGAGAGAATGGGAGTATGGATGGGGTATATGTGCAGGAGTAGCTGAGAAGGAGTGGGCAAAAGAAGGAGTGTGTATTGTTGTGAGTAAAAAGATGGAAGAAGATCATAAGAGAGTATGGATCGGTTGGCACAAAGACTGTGTGGGTAGGGTTGAAAGTTGGAATACAAATGTGCCCTTCTGTGCGTGTATGCGCCAAAGCAAGATCGTGCAAGCAGAATGAGAGAAGAATTCTGGACAAATGTGGAAGTGTGCATGGAAAAGTTTGGAAGGAATGAGAGAGTGTTTTTGATTGCTGATATGAATGGTAAAGTAGGAAATATGAAGGTGGATGGAAGAGTTGGTGAGTGGGGTGTGCCTGCTGAGATAGATGAGAATGGCAGTGTGTTAGTGGACATTTGTGCCAGGAGGGGGTTGGTGATAGCCAATATCCTCTTCACGCACAAAATGATCCACTGGTGTACATGGCGAGTGATGAGAAGGGTGGGTGATGAACTGAATGAAATGAAGGCAATGACTGTTCATGTGTGTGGATGAAAGGATGCGTAGATGTGTAATGGATGCAAGAGCTTATTGAGGTTGGGGAAGTGGACTTTCTGACCACTACTTGGTGGTGGCCAGAATCAAGATCCAAGTAAGATAGAAATAGAATGGAACGACAGGAGGAAGGAGTAGTTGCAAGGAGAGTGGAAAGGTTACAAGAGGATGAGAAAAGGGCAGAATATAAGAGACAAGTGGAGGAACGATTGGGTAAATATGAATTGGAGCAGATGGGGGATATGTAAGGTGTGTGCAAGATATTCACAGAAGAAATATGTGCAGCATGTGATGTGGTGTGTGGGGTGAAGAGAAGACAAAAGGCGGTGCAAGGAACAGCATGGTGAAATGAAGAGGTGAGACAGGCTGTGGCACAAAAGAAGAAAGCATACAGTACAATGAAAGGATGAGAAATAGGGACGTGGAAGAAGCTGAGAGGCGGAAGAGAGAGTTATACGTAGAAAGGAAGAGAGAGGTGAAAATATTAGTAAGAGAGAGTAAGTAGAGAGTGGATGAGGAATTTGTGTGTAAAAAGGAGGGACTGTAGAAAAATGTTCTGGAAAGAGGTGAAGAGAAAAAGACAGGGTGGCAGTGAAGTTAGTAGGGGAGTGAAAGATAAAAATGGTAGATTATCAGTGGAGAAGGGAGAAAAAGTGAGAAGATGGAGAGAACACTTTAAGGAATTGTTGAACATAGAGAACTGAAGTAATGCAAGTATAAGTGCCTAGGGAATGGCTGGGAATACGAGGGAGATGAGAAGACAGGAAGAAATCGGTAGGACAGAAGTTGTGGAAGCAATGAAGAAAATCAAACTGGGGAAAGCCCCAGGAATTGATGGAGTGTGGGATGAAATGCTGAAGCATGGGGGAGAGATAGTAGTAGAATGGATGTGGAAGATGTGCAGATTGGCCTGCAAGGAAGGTAGAGTCCCGGAGGATTGGAAGTCAGGTATAATTATTCCCTTGTACAAAGGAAAAGAGGAAAAAGATGTGCGTGTTAATCATAGGGGCATTTGTCTTCTTAGTGTAATAGAAAAAGTGTATGGTAGGATACTTATTGACAGAGTTAGGGAAATAACAGAGGAATCAGTTGGAGAAGAACAGGGAGGCTTCAGGAAGGGAAGAGGTTGTGAAGATCAGATATTCATTCTTAGATCTTTAGTGGAAAAGTTTCTAGAGAAGGGAAAGAAGTTGTATGCGGCCTTCATGGATTTGGAGAAAGCATATGACAGGGTCGATAGACAAGGATTGTGGAAAGTATTAAGAATATATAGAGTAGATGGGTGGTTGTTGAATGCTGTGAAGAGTATGTATGACGGTGCTAAGGCTGCAGTGCATGTGGATGGCGAACTGAGTGAATTTTTCTCTTTAAAGGTTGGGTTGAAACAAGGATGTGTCATGTCTCCATGGTTGTTCACTCTGTACATGGATGGGATAATAAAAGAGATACAAGGTTGGGCAGTGGATGTTGAAGTGGCCCTAGTGAGAGAGGGTAGTGTTTGGAAACTCCCTGTACTGTTGTTTGCAGATGATCCTGTGTCGTTAAGTGAAGATGAAGGGGAGCTGCAAGGCTTGGTGGATGAGTTTGGGAGAATGTGTAAGAAACGGAATCTAAAGGTGAATGTAGGGAAGAGTAATGTCATGGTCTTTGGGAGAGGTGAAGTCAGTGAATGTACAGTGAGGTTGGATGGTGAGGAAATGGAAAATGTGAGTACGTTTAAGTACTTGGGGAGTGCGATGAGTAAGGATGGAAGTTTGGAGGATGAAGTGCTTTAAAGGGTACAACAAGGAAGAAAGGTTGCTGGTTCCTTGAAAGCAATGATAAGAAACAGGGAAGTGAGCATGGAGGTGAAAAATTTACTACATGACAGTATTGTGATACCAACTCTAACGTATGGAAGTGAAGCTTGGACGATGATGGAAGGACATAAGTCAAAAGTGACAGCAGTGGAAATGAGTTATTTAAGAGGAGCCTGTGGAGTCACATGGAGGGACAGGCTGAGGAATGAGGATATAAAGGAACGTTGTGGTGTGGATGTGGATGTGATAGGAAGCATTAGGAGGAATACACTGAGGTGGTTTGGCCATGTGGAGAGGATGGAGGGTGAGAGACTGACGAGGAGAGTGTATGTGAGTGAGGTGGAAGGGGGGAGAGGGAGGAGGAGGCCGAGGATGGGATGGAGGGGTGAAGTGGAGAGGTATATGAGAGAGGGGGGTGTGAGGGAGCAGGGTGGTGAAATGGCTGGGGACAGGGCGACGTGGAGATTTGTTTGTGACCACCCCGTACAGGATTAAGGCATCTGGCAACAGATAGATAGGTAGATAAACAAAGCCAAGAACCTGGGCCCCAAGCTGTCGATGCAAAGCATCACTCAGTATGCCTCCGTCAAGCCTAGCACACAGACTCATCATACAACTTTCATAACAAGGTTGACTGTTGGTTGAAATGAGACTAAATATAAATTGAACCCATTTGACCTTGACCTTCGACCCCTTAATGTTGCTAACCTAAACATCTCGTCATATCATACTGTATCTTAACAAGTTTGGCTGAGATCCGTTAAGGGGTTCTGGAGTGAGTGAGTGATAAAGGTTTAGCACAAAGGCCAGGCACTAGGACCGATGTGGTCATTCAGCGCGGATTGAGGGGTTCTGGAGATATTGCGCCAACAACCATATGACCAAGACCTTTGACTCCTTGACCCTGCTGACCTAATCAATTACTCGTCCCTTCATACTGTATAATTGACAAAAGTATGGTCGAAATCCGTTGAGGGATTCAGGAGATATAGCTCCTTCACCATATGACCCTGACCTTTGAACCCTTGAGCTTGCTAACCTAATCAGTTTATCGTCCCTTCTTACGATATCACTGACAAAAGTTTGGTCGAAATCCATCTGGGAGTTCAGGAGATATTGTGTCCACCCTCGTGACCTTGACCTTTGATACCTTGACCTTGGTGACAAAATCAGGTCATCCCTTTATACTGTATTACTGACAAAAACTTGGTCATAATCCTTCGAGGGGTTCAGGATATGCGGCAACACCCATATAGCCTTGACCTTTGATCCCTTGACCTTGCTGAGCTAATCAGTTCATCATCCCATTATACTATATCACTGACAAAAGTTTGGTCAGAACTCTAAAAGGGGTTTATGAGACATTGCATCCAAACCCATAAGACCTTGACTTTTGATCCCTTGACTTTGCTGACCTAATCAGTTCACTATCCTTTAATATTACCGTATGTCACTGACAAAAGTTTGGTCGAAATCCGTCAAGGGGTTCAGGAGATATTGCGTCCACACCCATGACCTTCAACTTTGACCCCTTGACCTTGCTGACCTATTCAAGCCATCATCTCTTCATATTGTATCATTGACAAAGGTTTGATCAAAATCAATCATGGGGTTCAGGAGATATCACGCCCACAGAGATAAAGTAAGTCAGTGACCTTGACCTTTGACCCCTTGAACTAGCTGACAAAGTCAGTTCATCATCTTATATACAAAAGTCTGGTGGGCCTCCATTGATGGGTTCAGGAGATATCGCACCCACAATTGTGTTAAGGACAATCAGACCCACGCAAGCACGAACACATGGACAGATGGACAGACTAATCATTCAGGGCCTCCTCCACCATGGGTGGGAAGAGGCAAATTACCGTATATAAGTTGTTTTTTTGCTAAGTGGAACAGTCGTTTCGACCATACATGGAGTTTATATAGTAAATGACAATGACGATGACGAAAACAATAAGAATAAGAATAATTAAAGCAAAGTGACCCGAGGTCACAACACCCCACCCGAGTGAAAGGAAATTGGTTTAAATGAAGTTTTATGACTTGATAATACCACTATTACCAAGAGAAATGGCAGTTTCTGAAATTTTAAACTTTAAAATTTGATCAACCTTGAGTTTGTCCTTTCAAGGTCATTCAAGACCACAACTTTTGGTCCCAAGAGGATCTCTATATATGACTTCCTATTGGTGATTAACCCCTAAAGCGCGGCCGTCGACAGCCGACCCCCCCCGTGTGGCGGGGTTGTATCGCGGTCTGAGTACCTGTAGGTGTTACATATCGTTTGTAGTTACATAATTGTAGCAAGTCTAACATAATGCAATCATTTGTCGTTACATAATTGTAATAACTGCAGTCCTGACATATGAATCCGGTCATGCTGCGGTCGATGATAGTGATGATGTGCCATGCCACTTGCTTGTGGAGACAACAATTTGCTTTTTTGTTTGTAGTTGATGTGGTATTTTGGCATATGTAGTAACACTTACACTTATTTTCATTTGTTTGGTATGTGATCTTACTCTATTTCTCTCTTTTTTCTTTCTTACTTTTTCTATCTTTTTTTTTTTTTGTATGTATTGATTTTCTATAGTTTGTTTTTCTTTGCTTGTGTACGCTTTTTCTATGTTGTTCATGGTTGCATAACTACTGGCTAATTTCCTTGGGATACTTTTTTAAAGTTTAGTTTATATTGCACAGGTATTACTGAAAATGATATTATATAGCCCCATATTTTGTTATTTTATATAAAAATAATATATACACTATATACAGTATTAACTATATACACTGACTTGTTGTTCACTTGTACCTATCGTGGGCAATATATGTGTCAGCACTGTGTGGAAATCATTGTCTTCACGATTGTGTTGAAGATGTTCACTCTTGCTAACGTCATTTGTGTTGGCCTTTTTTTTTTTTTTTTTTTTTTTTCCTTGTAACTTAATTTGTCTGTTTCCACTAGGTAGCTATAATTAATAAATGTTTAATACAGTTCTTTTAATCGCTCACTGAGTAACTGTGATGGTATATTTTCTTTATCACTTTGTAGATATAATAATGTATAGCTGTATGTATGAAACACGTACTTTATGTAGGTATAAATGGTAACACTCGTTGGTAGTAAATAAATGTTATAATAAATGAATGAATATATACAGTGTAGAATATTTATTGTTGGTGCAAGTATTTAATGATTGAATTATGAAGATAATTGAAGTAAGTATAAGAATTTAAGTTGTAACTATACAGCACGTTTTATATGTTTGTGCAAAATGTGTTGTCTATCACTGTGTATTGTATAGATGAAGTAACTATGTAACTCACTAATTTTTACCGTGGTGGGAATGGTGTTAGTGATGGTGCAGGTGGTGAGTTGACTGACGTGGCGTCTTTTCAGCAAACACGCATGATGACGTCGACTTCCCACACTGGTAGCTGTGGTGAGTGAATGAGTAGCGATGAGTAACTTGAGTGAAGACGAGTGAGTAAGATGAGTTGTGAATATGGACTTGGTATTTGCTTCGTCGTCTTGACCTCTTCACTCCTGCGTCAGTGGTGGGGGTTGGGTGGATGTAGCAGAGAGAGAAGGGTGAGGTCTGGTGGTTATGAGTTATGAGTCGTGTCTCACTCTTCGTTTGTTTGTTTTGTATTTTCTTACTTGATGTATTCTTGGTCCTTTTTTCTTGTGATTTACTCGTTGTGGGATGAAGACTGCCACTACTTGTATGTGCGTGTAGAAGATTATACAGACGACTCGTAGAGTTGTTACTTGTAGTTGATTGTAGATGGTTGTAGTTCGCTGGTTCGTCATAGAAATGTCAAGATTGTTTGTATCAGTACTTTGTTAAACTACTTGCAAGGCGTCCTGTGACCCCTTCACCTCTACATCAGCGTGATGATCGGGGAGACGGAGGGGGGGTTGGAGAGAACTGTCAGGAGCTGGTTGTAAGTTGTTGGTTGAGAGGTATTTTTTTGTTTTCAATCTTGATATTTGGTAGGAATTTACTGTTGATTCGTAGACGAGGTTCATATACGTTCGCTGCTACCAAATGTAGATGTTCTTGGGAACATCTTTGGATTGGCTACAGAGGATGACCTTCAAGAAATAAACAACAAATTTAATAAGATAGCTCAGGTACTAACATACCAAGATAAATTCATCAAAATGTCATAAAAAGACTTTGTAGTTACTTGTAGAGAAGTTATATATATTAGACTTGTGGACGAGCGGTTGTTATACTTGAGTAGCTTTGTAAGTAGATAATCTTCTTTCCCATTTGTCATTCAATGACAAGGAGAGGTAAAGAATAGTATGGGACTATTTTTATTTGTCTTGGAAATATTAACAAAGTCTCACACACGAGTGAAGTTAAGTAGAGTCCCGCTTGCTACCTCCTGTCTCACTCTCTCTCTCTCTCTCTCTCCATGTTGCTAAGCCCTTCTCCCTACTACCTGCCTGTTCTATGGCTTCTCTTCTTCTGAGCTCTCTTTCCTAAACTCTGGTGAAACAGGAGTCGTATCACGTGTGTTCCCTGTGGCTGGAAAGTTCTAGAAGCCTGTGTGTGAGTATGTGTGTATGTGTGTTCACCTGGTGATCGCTGACAAACTAACTGCATCATCTCCTGACTGGCTACTTCCTAGTCTGTCGTCAGCTTTTCCTCAGTGTAACTTGCAAGATCATTTCCCATTCCCAGGCTCGCATAGAGCTGTCTATCTGTCTATTTATCTATCTGTTTATCTATTTGTCTATTATGATTTGTAATTATAATATGGACTCATAACATATGAAAATATTTGCCAAAAATCAGAGATTAACCCTAGAACATCATAATTTTTATGGCTGATAGTACTTACATTCAGCTTTCTCCAGAGACAGGTGTTGAGCCTTCGTGGACTACCCAAGGACTAGTGGAGACTTGCAAAGTTGGGTAACAAAATCTTCACTTTCATACCTCCAGCAACCCGGTTTCCCCTCTACCACAGCCTCAATCTGTCACAGTACACTTTATACTACAACGTACAGGTAGTTTGGAAACTGTATTTGTACAATAAGCACTGAAAATAAGGCTACAATCAACGGAGTGTACGGTCGACATGAAGCGCGGCGGTGGTCTTCCCATCACTGAACAAACATTTCCCTTTTCACAGCTAAAAACACGTATACTACATTATTTTCCATCATAGTACTTCCCAAAGGCTAGCAAGTCACTATTACGGCCATAAAAATGACTGTCACTGCCAGTATTGTGAAGCGGGAATGAGAAAGACCACCGTGGCGCGCTTTTATTCTGCCTTACGCCAGTCACTTTATTCTCGTTCCACTCAGCTGCTCGCACTTCATTTCTATCGCTCACTTTCACTCTCGCTGTCAATTTAGTGCCTAATTCGTCACTGTCACTGTCATTACTTATAAAAATAATATTTCCTACAAACCAAACTGTCACTGTCATAACACAGAATAGAAAAATATGCTTTCAACTTCTTACACTGGAGTGACTGTCACTCTCAATAATTATATTATTACTATGTACAATAATTACACTGAAATCACTGTCACTGTCAGTGCTTTTACAGCTACATACACTAATTTACACTTAACTGACTGTCACTGTCAGTACGTACAAGAAAACTAAACACTAGCATCACTGTCACTCTCAGTATTATTTACATATTTCCACCCTTATTATCAATCTCTACTCAGGCTGCGGTAGTCAAAGAAACACGGGTAAGCGCACAGGGGAATCTGACACTCTTTGCACTGCAAGGAGGTGCGTCTAAAAGTTCGTTCTTGCCGGTTTGTGTGGCTGCAAACATAGCACCTCCTCAGTGCTTTCCCCCTCTTGGCAGTGCTTGGCAGTGGCTCCAGGCGGTGTCGCTGATGGTAGTCCTGGCACTGTAGGCGGTCTGGAGGTGTCTGTGAGTGGCGCCTGGGACCTGATGGCAGTACCTGCCCAAAACGCTGAAGCAGCTGGTAGACACAAGTCTTTGAAAACCGCCTGAGAGAGTAGTTAGCTGGCTTCCTGTTCTTGATTATATACAGGATGAAGGCGTTCAGCATACACATATCAAGCAAGTGCAAGAACACCTTCCGTACCAGCGCCGGTTCCTCCTCAGGCAGTCAATCTCTCCGATCATCAATTCAGACTTGTCCACCAGCCGCATATTGACGTTGTAGTCAATTACAGCATCAGGCTTCATCACAGGCTCGCCAGTCCGTCTGTCGACCTTCCCTGTGGCTTGGATTTCCCCCTTGTGTACTGTGGTGAGCATATTGACGATCCTCTTGTCGTGCCACCGTATCGCCAGCATCTTCTCTAATTTCTTCAGGTGCACGTCTCCCCGCTTTGATCTTGCAGTCTCGGGGAAGGCAGGGTAGTGTGCCCTATTGCTCCTGACAGTGCCACAGGAGCCGACGCCGTGCTCTGAAAGGTACTTGGCAAGTTTCGGTGCTGTATAATAATTGTCCGGATACTGGACATGATTCTCGCCGAAGTACTTTTCCAGAAGCACTTTCACCACAGAGCCAGAGAATCCAAGGGGGTCGGTCTTGTCCAAGTCCACATTGCTGGCGGTGTAGATGACGAAGTCTAGGATGAACCCAGTCTTGCAGTCGCACAGCACAAAAAACTTTATTCCAAAGCAGTGGCGTTTGCTAGGAATATACTGCACGAACCGAAGACGGCCCCTGAAAAAACCAAGGACTCGTCGATCACTACTTTCTTGAAGGGCCGAAGGAACGTCATAAACTTGTCCTTGATCATGTTCAGTCAGGATTTCCCTCACTTTCCATAGGGGGTCAGTCTGGGAAGGCTCATCGTTGTTTGCGAAGTGCAGGTACGTCATGAGTTGCCTGAAACGATCCCAAGTCATGTACTTGTTGAAGATGGGTGTGGGGCAAAGGTCGTCAGCACTCCATTACTCCTCGTGCTTGTGCTTCCAGTTATGTGGCATCAGAAGCATCAAGCCAGTGAATACAAATAGTTCCCGGATCGTTACAGGAACCCATGCTGCCATCCGCGACGTGGATGGCGTTGCACCTTCACCTTCACGAACTGCAGCACATTGTCCTTCGTACCTGTTCGTCTCAGTACAAATATGCTGCATAACTTCGTCATCCAGGAAGGCCAACAGGTAGTCCAAGCATTCACCACCCTCGGGGACAGGGAAGTCAGCCTAGATCCCACACCCAGTTGAATCCAAGGGCAGATCCTCTGGCACAAAATCAGAGCCCTCAGACCACACGAAGGCGTCCAGAGTGCCCTGCCTAGGCTGGGAGTGGGTGGGTGCGTCGGAGGGTGAGGCAGGCCATGTGGCAGTGGGTGAGGCAGGCCATGTGGCAGTGGGTAAGGCAGTGGGTGAGGCAGGCCGTGTGGCAGTGGGTAAGGCAGTGGGTGAGGCAGGCCGTGTGGCAGCGGGTGAGCTAGGTCGGGCATGTGCGGTTGTGGTGGTGGTGGGGAGAGAAGAAGAAGGTTCAAGGTCACTCGCAGTAGGCTGGGTGGTGAGTTGCCTAGTGCGATAAACCTTACCACTAATTTTAGCACTAGGAGACACTTTTCTACTCATGCCAGCACGAACACGGGGCCTACGGAAACCTCTACGACTACCAGACTGCCTACTTCCCTTCCGAGGTGGTGAAGAGACTCCGAAGACTCTGGAGAAATCACAGCAGACGATGATGACAAGACAATGGGGCTGGGGGTGCGAGGAGGTATGGCGGCAGCCTGACCTGAGGTTGGGGACAATGGCAGGCCTGCGGAGAACAATAACTGGGAACTGGGGTCACCACTTCGCTTCCTCTTTGCCCCCTTGCCATACGCCACTCCCTTCTGCACTGGAGCCTTGCCTGACGAGGTACTAGGCACAGCAATTGTCTCTTCCTGCACCTCAGACTCAGCACTCGATAAAGTGTCTGATTCCGCAAGGCTCGACAACACAGCAACATCACTACCGTAGTCCATAGAGGCTTTCAGTAATTCTAGGCCTATAGCAGACTCACTCAGGCCCTTTGCACTCCCTAGTAAGGTTTAGAAGGGGCAGAGGTCACAAAGTCCTTTTTCGGAGGGATTGAAGGCACTGACTCGGAAGAGCTAGAATTCGACATAATGTCACCTTGAAAGCCTGCGGTAAACTGACGCTAAACAGAGGCAAACCAAGTCAAAAAAAGCTAGTGTGACAACTGAGGAAACAAGCGTTTCCAATTAGCATAAACTGCTTGTGAGAGGAAAGCACAGATTGACATTTCTGAGCAGTCAGCGCGCTGCCATATATCACAGTCAGGGTGGCCGGGCTGCAGTGGGTGGGTGGGTAAAAAAAAAAAGATACTTGGCAACAACGGAGGTCAGTGGTACAAAGGTCAAGTATGCTAATAGTAGGTAAAGGGTGGCGGTACTGACAGACAATACCAGCTTGAACCTGCTTGCCCACGTTTATTCAAAATTAACTTGAATCACAAACGCGACGATTCGCCGTTATGTCCTTTTCGGCGAGCGTCGCAAACGCGACACCCAGCGTTTTAGGGTTTAATAGTAATCATGTGCCTATCTCTCGCCGTTTGGGTAATTTAAGCAAGCTATGTGTGACACTGACTTTGACCTTTCAAGGTCACCCAAGGTCAAGTGTAATGGTGTCAATAAAATTCCCATATATGACTTCCCATTGGTGATTAAGAGTAACCATATGTTTATCTCTGACCGTTTGGCTCCTATGGAACTTTGAAAAATTTGCTCCCTGTTTTTAACATTGGGCCCCAAACTTGGGGCTCCCCACTCCCATCCTTACCCCTGGTGGATTTTCACCAAAATCAAATCATTTCCTTAGTTCCACATACCTAACACCTGTGCAAAGTTTGAAGATGATCCATTCATTAGTTCAACAGTTAATTGATTCATCTTCTCACAACTATATAAATGAATAAAAGCCGAGAATTACATACACCCTTTCTGCAATGAATTGCTGAGGAGGTGAATAATCATCATCATCACCATCATCATCATCATCATCATCATCCGGACCTCCTTTCCCACCCTAGGGCAGGGTGAGGAGCAGCAATGTCCAGGCATCCCAAATTTGCCCAATCTAACGGGCAATGCTTCCATTCACTCATCACACAAGCCCCCAGAATCCTGGCTCTATCGGATATGCCAAAAACATTCACCATGTTCTGCAGCATCACATAAACGTATCTGATTGAGTCAATCTGGACACTGCCACGTTACAAAGGGGTGCCAAATTCCTGATCATGCACTTCTCCTCACAATATTCATCCAGCCAGCTCGATCTCTTGTCAGTTCCCTAGCCTCACCGACTTCCAAACCTCTCTCCTCACCCACTCATCCACCAATTCTCTCCACCTTCTCCTTCGCCTCCTGCCTCCTTCGAATTCACTCAGATATACCTTCTTCACCACTCTGTTGTTATCCATTCTCTCCACATGACCATACCATCTCAGTACACTCTCTTCAAGTCTGGTGTCCACAGGCTTCCTCACTCCACATCTTTCACGAATCACATTATTTCGTATCCTATCCACCCTCTGTACTCCACATACATTCCTCAGCAATCCCATCTCTGCTGCTCTTACTCTTGACTTTTAATTTTCATGCCATACCATAGTCTCACATCCATATGTTACAGTAGGCACTAACACACCTTCATGTAAGCCTTTTGCAGCTGCAACACTCAAGCCTCAGTTTCTTATCAAGGCCTTCATTGCACCAGCTACTTTTCTTCCTTGTGTCACTCTACTTTCCACTTCTTTTGCATATTTTCCTCTCTTTTTCTATCATTGTACCCAGGTATTTGAACTCTCTCACTAATTCCAGTCTCTCTTCATTCACTGTAACATCGCACTGGGAGTCACCTTCTCTTTCAATAACAATCACTTTACTCTTTTCTACAATTAATGCACGATGCTCACAGACATCAGCAAAACTCTGCACCAGCCAACTGAGATCTGCATCATCAGCATGAAACAAATTTGAAATATTCCATCCATCACCATTCATTACCAACGTCATCCCCCTCTCCATTACTCATGTTTTTACTTGTCTCATCACCTCATCCATATATACTGTATACTGAACATCCATGGGGACATCACACAACCTTGTCACATGCCCACCCTGGTCATGAACCATTCACTTAGACGCCTATTATTTCTTAGAGTACGTCCACACGTGTGCTCGAAACAAGTGTCGGCAACATTTAAGCAACACTCTTACTAACAGGCTGCAAACATGCTGTGAACAGCAGAGTCTAGATCATGCTGGCAACATCATGATGAAGTCTCAGCTGCCTGGTATAGACACACTTATCCCATTGCCTCTGCAAACATGTTCCCGAACATGTTGCCAGCTGTGTTGTCAACATATGTTCGAGTACACATGTGGACGCGTCCTTACACATGCATCACTACCACCATACAAACTCTGGATGGCACCTAGCAACTTACCATCTACACCGTACATGTGCAAAACTTTCCACAATCCTTCTCCGTCCACTTTGTCGTATGCTTTTTCCAGATCCATGAATGCCGTAAACACCTTATGGTCCTACTCACAAACCTTCTCCACTATCTGTCTCACTGCAATTATTTGATCCACACATCCTCTGCCACTCCTAAAATAACCCTGTTCATCGCTCACTAGGACTTCCGATATCTCTCTTACTTTCTCGATAATTCTTCCATATACCTTCCCTACCACACTCAATAAAATTATGTCATGATAATTCTTGCACTCACTTCGCTCACCTTAATTTTTGTACAAGGGTACAATCAGTCTTTTTCCATTCTGCTGGCATAGTATCACTCATCCATACCTTCTTACACATCACCAACAAGCACTTCATTCCAGTCTCTCCACTACACTTAATGATCTCTGCATACACCTCATCAACCCCAGCTGCTTTCCCATTTTTCAGCCGCTTCACAGCACTCTTCACCTGTGTGAGTGTCTCATTTCCTGGCACTGGATGCCTTCTCTGCACCCCCCCAAAATCAATCATGTTCACATCTGCTCTGCTCTCTCTATTCCCATTCACCAGGCTTTCAAATGTTCTTCCCATTTAGTCCTTACTTCATCCCCATGGGTTAATAATCTACCACCTACATCCTTCACACCATCACATTTCTTTCTGCTTTCATTCTACATTTCCGCACCTCTTTCCAGAATAACTTCCTATTTTCAGAGTAGTTTGCATTCATTTTTCTTCCTAGATCATCATTTACCTCCTTCTTTTCCCTCTTCACTAGTCTCTTTATGTGCTTCTTGATCTCAATATACTCAATTTCTATTTCAACTGAACCCCTGTCCTGTAACCACTTTAGTCACTTCTTCCTCTTTTCCTCTACCGCTCTCTTAACCTCATCATCCCACCATGCCGTACCTTTCTTCTTTGTTGTTACTCTTGCCACACCACACACAGCTTTAGCATTTCTAACTAAGCAATCCCTATATGCATTCCACAGGGTCTTCAGAGCCATTTCATTCCGATTCACTGATTCTAACTCCTCCCTTACTTTGGTCCTGTATTCGTCTGCCATTTCTTTGATCCTCAGCTTCTGAACTTTCAGTCTTTCTCCCTGACTGCTCTCTCTCTTGATCCACCTCACTTCTCTTGGCCTGATCTTGCATACCACAATCATATGATCTGACAGACCTCCACATCGTCCTCTCACGGCCCTCATATCAGCAACCATTTCCAGCATCGACCTCTCTACCGGTACGTAATCAATCAGGCTTCTTTCAATACGATCCCCGTTCCCTCTATACCATGTATATTTATGTACATGTGTGTTTGAAGTATGAGTTACAAATGCGCAACCTCCTCTCCTGACACATATCTTTCAGTTGCTTCCCATTATCATTTTCTCCCGGTACTCCATTACAACCCATTATGTTATTCTAAGGACCAGTGCCTACTCTTCCGTTCATATCACCCATTACGATCACTTTATAGCTCTTGGGCATTTCTCCCACTACTTCATCCAGCTCATCCCAAAATCTGTGTTTCTCTCTCTCACTCCTGTCCTCACACTGTGCATACACTACAATCACCGCCACTTTCACCTTCTCAAAATTGAACTTGACATACTGACATCTCAGGCTGACATATTTGTAGTCTCTTATTCCACTCTGCCACACCTCATTCATCAACAATTTATCAACAAAGCAATTCCTTCCTTGCATCTTCCTCGCCCATTCATGCCCAATAATACACATTTCACACCTTCCCACTCCTCCACCCCACACCCTTTCATCTTTGTTTCACACAATTCCATCACGTCATATCTCGCACTCTTGAACAAATTCACCATTCCACCCTCTTGCTCTCCTCATTCACACCTCTCACATTCCACATGGCCATGTGAATCTGCCCATTTGGCTGAGGCACTGGGCAGGTGTTGGGCCCTCCGAGGATTCAGGTGATATCACACCCACAAGAATAAACTAATAATCATAGTACTTAATAATAATAATAATAATAATAATAATAATGAAACGTCGAGAACTCTGGGCCCTAAACTATCGATGCAAAGCACCACCCGGTATGCACACGGACTCGCCATATAGGCTAACTCCATGACAAGATTCCTTGTGGGTTGAAATGTGATTAAACATAAACTAGGTCGACTCCATATGGCACTGACTGTTGACCTTGCTGACCTAATTAATTCATCATCCCTTCATTCTATATCACTGACAAAAGTTTGGTCAAAATCCATTGAGGGATTCAGGAGATATCACCCCCACAAAAATAAACTAAGTTGAATGATTCTGACCTTTGACCCCTTGACCTTGCTGATATAATCAGTTCATCGACCCTTCATACGGTATCGCTGACAAAGTTTGGTCGAAATCCGTTGAGCGTTTCAGGAAATATCGCACCCACAAGGAAAAACTAAGTTGACCCCATATGACCTTGACCTTTGACTCTTTGACCAAGCCGACCTAACCAATTCATTTTCACTTCGTACTGCATCAATGACAAAAGTCTAATAGTGTTACGGACACACGGATCCAGGCATGCACAAACGGATGGACAGACCAATCACTTAATGCGTCCACCACCATAGGTGGCCGGAGGCATATTAATATCTATAATAATAACACGTAAAATAAGAGAACTGCCCAAGATTTGCTTAAAACACTGAGTTACAAAACTATTAGTCTACCATAACATATGAGACAAAACACAGCAAGGATCATCCTAAGAAACTGGGAGATGTGGATTCTCTTCTGCATAAGGTATCGTATTTAACGCCAACCCAGAAGATCTCCATACAACCATGGGTCGAAGCCGCCAATGATTTGGCTTCCTCGCTATTCCTCACCGAAATTAATCCCCAAAGTGATCAAGTCCAAAGCAGCAAAACAGTCAGAACTATCATCTCATCTATTGTCAGCCATTCATTACGGCAGGACCTACCGGGTATTTAATCACATTCTTTTACCGTTGTATGATTCTGTTCAGGTCAGGGTTAGATATCACAGTGAAAAGATTAACACAATATTCAATCTAGGACACTCTCACCAAGATCTCTAGATCAAACCACAATGAATCAAGGGATATTAACTGAAACTAGTTTCTCTCTCACATTCCATCGATGCGAAAGAATACTTATTTACAGCCGACCTCACAGTCCACCAATTAGGTAGTCACATCGAAACTTTCCACACATTTTCAGAGAGCCAATATATATCACAGTATCAGTAAGAATATTCCACACGAAACCATCTCATTTTATTACTCACCTTCAAACAAAAAAAATCCCACATATAATTCTGTTCATCGAATTTAGAGCTCATTAATTCTACACACACTTTACATACAGAAACTCCACGAAATTTCTCACGTTAACAGATCCCCATCTAATATCATACTCGTATAAACACGAAACCTCTATATGAAATATATATATATCTTTCACACACAACCTAAAATTCCATCATTCACACATACTTTCCGAACTCAATCTACAATGGATCCGTGTCATAAGTATATCTCCCACCCTAACATTCCATCAAAATCACACATACTTCAAAGCCCACCTTCCACCGAAAACCCAACAATATGCACACCCAAACTAACATTGCATCAATACAAATGATCCACGCCCTTCCCCCCCCTCTCTCTCTCTCTCTCTCTCACACACACACACACACACACACACACACACAAAATACACAAACATCATTCATTACCATCAGTCCTAAATAAATATTCATCAATCTCTGAAAACCTAAACTTTTTTTTTTTAACATGAAACCTAACACACTATCAAATCTACATAGAGTTCACATCAAACCTCCACCGCATCCAATTTGTGTCAACCCAACATTTCTCCATCAGTAAAGCGCCCCACTAAACCAACATGCTTTTTTTTACTTTCTTAGAAACCACAGAGGAGAACAACCTAAGTGCTATCCTCGAATGATGCACAAAGACAGCGCCTTTCATGTGCCCAAGGGGAAACTATTTGCTACCAAACTGAGAGAACAGCAATAGGTTCTCTCATTGGAGTACTCATTGCTAACGTCTTCATGGATGGTAATGAAGAGTATGTCTTTAAGGACACAGTAAACCTCGAAATATACTCCAGATACAGCGACGATATCCTCAGGGTAATGAATGATTATTAAAATAAAAGATAATTAAAGCCGTCGCCTCAAAGAAGCGTCAGGACCGAACTTCATTGACGAAAAAAAGTGAATGAAAGAAACATGCATTTTCCTGATGTTCTAATCAGACAACAAAATGAAACCTTCTACACAGACGTTTTCATCAAACCCACCAACCTCGGACACCGCCTCAACAGTGATAGTGAGTGCCAACAAAGATATAAAAATGTTGTAGTCGCTGATTCCATTCCAAGAGAACTCACTCACTCCTCTCCCTGGACACAAGCGCACCGTTATATATATATATATATATATATATATATATATATATATATATATATATATATATATATATTTATATATACACACACACAAACACAAACACACACAAACACAAACACACACACACACACACACACACACACACACATAGATATAGATATATATATATATATATATATATATATATATATATATATATATATATTAGTGGTAGGTGGGGGCGCTCACCATCCACTCACTCAATGTAGTGCTGCTCTTGGGTGTTTGCCTTGACCTCTCTTCCATCCTTCTTTCCTTCCATTTTCTTCTATCTTTCTTTCCTTCATTCTTTCCTCGTCCTTCTGCCTACGGGTGATTTTACACTCCCTCTTCTGTCCTTCATTCTTCCCTCTTCCTTCTGCTTTTGGGTGACTCTACACTGAGTGACAAGCCAAATGGTTTCCTGTACACCAGGAAACCATTTACTACGCTGGGTGGTAACCATATGATCAAATTTTGGCGCCTGGTGGTTTAGTGGGTAATTATTGTGCTCCAGTCGGATTGAGCCAGTGAAGGTTTATATCCAAGGGGTAATTGGGGTTTATTGTTCACGTAATGCCACTCAGGGATGAGTGAGGTTGGTCACTCTCATCTTAAATGTTAGGACCAACTGCCTAGCCCCGGGCTCCTACGCTCCTCATGGGGCAACGTAGGATTGGATAATGAATGAATGTAGAGAGAGAGAGAGAGAGAGAGAGAGAGAGAGAATTATATATATATAATTATATATAATTATATATTATATATATATAATTATATATATATACATATATATATATATAATTATACATATACAATTATATATATATATCATCCACTCAGTGTAGTCGTACTCTGTTTTTAGGTTAGCTTAACACTGAGTGGCAAGCCAAATGATTTCCTGTAAACAGGAAAGCATTTATAATGCTGGGTGGCAACCTTATAACCAACCAACACGTGTTCCCTACATGACAGCAAGTGAGTTGGCAGAGGGTTAGTGCCCCTCCCAGGAAAACAACTATCTAAAAATACGAACAAGAAGCCTCGGAAAAAGACTGACCAAAAAGGGGACGATTAAGGCCGAACAAAGCAGTAGTACGGATAGCTACATGGAATGTAAGGGGTGCAAATGGTGAGGTGAAAGAGAGATTGTCCTTGTGCTTGAGGATGCGAAAGTGGATGTATGTGGATTAACTAAAACTAAATGGTGAGGTGAGAGTGTGACAGAATTGGAGAATGGATGGGGTATATGTTCGGGACTAGGTGAGAATGAGAGGGCAATAGGAGTGTGTACTGTTGTAACAGATGGAAGGAGAATATAAGAGAGAATGGATCAGTTGGCTCAAGGATTGTGGGTAAGACTGAAAGTTGGACTATAAATGCGGGCAATTGTGTGCGTGTATGCACCAACGCAAGATCGTGCAAGCACAGTGAGAGAAGAGTTCTGGACAAATGCTGAAACATGCATAGAAAAGTTTTAAAGGAATGAGAGTGTTTTAGATTGGAGATATGAATGGAAATGTAGGGAATGTGAAGGTGGGTGGAGTAGTTGGTGAGTGTAGTGTGCCTGCAGATATGGATGAGAATGGCAGTGCTTTAGTGGACATTTCTGTTGGGAGGGGGTTGGTGGTAGCCAATACCCTCTTCAGGCACACAATGATCCATAGGTATATGTTGCGAGTGATGAGAGGGGTGGGTGGTGAACTGAATGAATGGAAGGCAATGACTGATTATTTGTGTGTGGATGAAAGGATGAGGTGTGTAATGGATGCAAGAGTATATAGAGGTTGGGGGGACACAATGAAGGTACAAATGAAATGGAGAACTAAAAGAAGGGAAGGACAGGAGGAAGTAGTTCATACAAGGAGAGTGGAATGATTACAAGAGGATGGGAAAAAAGGCAGAATATAAAGGAGAAGTGGAGGAGTGACTGGGTAAATAAGGATTGGAGCACATGGAGGACGTGGAAGGTGTGTGCAAGATACTCACAGAAAATATCTCTGCAGCATGTGAGGTGGTGTATGGGGTAAAGGGAAGACGAAAGGGGGTGCAGGGAACACCATGGTGGAATGAAGAGGTGGGACAGGCTGTGGTACAAAAGAAGAAAGCAATTAGTGAGTTGATGAGAAACAGGAGCCTGGAAGAAGTTGAGAGACAGAAGCCAGAGTTCTATGTTGACAGGAAGTGAGAGGTGAAAAGATTAGTAAGAGAGAGTAAGAAGAGAGTGGATGAGTAATTTGGAAGGCATCTGAGTGTAAAGTGGAGGGAATGTTAGAAAACGTTCTGGAAAGAGGTAAAGACAGTTAGTGTGCCAAAGAAGTTAGCTGGGGAGTCAGAGATAAAAATGGTAGATTACCAGTGGAGAAGGGAGAATAAGAGAGCAGATGGAGAGAACACTTTAACCTGCCGTGTGCCAGTGCCGTTTTAAAACGGTCTGACATAATGCCACGGCCAGTGCCAGTGCCATTTTAAAATGATCTAAAATAGAAAAATTCATTGTTACAGCATTTTTCAAGATTCGCGGGTAAAAATTGGAAGGCATGTAAGGTAACTGTTCCTCTACCATCCCCCAGGCTGTCAAGGCCATACACTCACTCGCTCCCCCCCTCATGCTCGCTCTGCCTCAGTCTGCCTGTGCCTCACCCAGTGCTGTACATAGTGAAGGCATTTTGTAAACATTTTCATGTTAGTGTAAGTTGTAATTTTTTTCTTGTAAGTGTAAGGACTATATAGTGAAGTCTAGTTGTAAATACCTTCTTGTAAGTGCCAGGACTGTATGTAATGAAGTCAGGTTGTACCTATCTTCAAGTAAGTGTAAGATAATGCATTCACAGTGAGAAAGACACGCAAATTGTGATGGATGCTGAAGTAATAAGTGATCAGAACATTGCTATACCTTCCCAGCATAAATACCTGAGTATACCTTACATAGGAAACGGTTTTCTCTCATGTACATGGTGAGCGAGAGATCAGCTATACCTGTACACAAGTATGCAGGGATCAATAAAACTGATTTCCGAGCCTTGGTGAGCATTTTAATGACGAAATTCGTTGTTTTGACATCAAACTCAATCATTTTAGTCACACACAAAAAAAAAGTCGAAAAATAGCCGGCACTGGGGTGACATAGAGGGCTAAAAATAGCCGGCACGTGGCGAGTTAAGGAACTATTGAACATAATGAATGAGAGTAATGTGAATGTAAGTGACTGGAGAATGGCAGGGACAGAGGGATGTGAGAAATGAAGAAGAAATCAGAAGGATGGAATTTGTTGAAGCAATGAAGAAAGTTATAATGGGGAAAGCCCCAGGAATTGATGGAGTGTGTGGTGAAATGCTGAAGCATGGGGGAGAGATAGTGGTTGAAAGTGTGTGGAAGATGTGCAGATTGGCCCAGAAGATAGGTAGAGTCCCGAAGGATTGGAAGTCAGGTATAATTACTCCTCTGTACAAAGGAAAAAGGGAAAAAGAATACGTGGTAATCATAGGGGCATTTGTCTTCTTAGTGTAATACGAAAAGTATGTGGTAGGATACTTACTGAAACAGTTAGGGGAATAGCAGAGGAATTACTTGGAGAAGAACTGGGAGGTTTTAGGAAGGGAAGAGGTTGTGCAAATCAAATATTCATTCTAAGATCTTTAGTGGAAAAGTTTCTAGAGAATGGAAAGAAATTCTTTGTGGCCTTCATGAATTTAGAGAAAACATATGACAGGGTGGATAGTTAAGGATTGTGGAAAGTATTAAGAATATATGGAATAGATGAGAAGTTGCTGAATGCCGTGAAGAGTATGTATGAGGGTGCTAAGGCTGCAGTGCATGTGGATAGTGAACTGAGTGAATTTTTCTGTTTGAAGGTTGGATTGAAACAGGGATGTGTCATTTCTCCATGGTTGTTCAATCTGTATATGGGTAGGGTTATAAAAGAGATACAAGGTAGGGCAGTGGATGTTGGAGCAGCCCTGGTGAGAGAGGGCAGTGTCTCGAAACTCCCTGTACTGTTGTTTGCAGATGATACTGTGATGTTAAGTGAAGACGAAGGGGAGCTGCAAGGCTTGGTGGAAGAGTTTGGAAGTGTGTGTAAGAAGTGAAATCTAAAGATGAATGTAGGGAAAAGTAAAGTTATGGTCTTTGAGAGAAGTGAAGTCAGTGAACGTACAGTGAGGTTGGATGAGGAAGAAATGGAAAATTTGAGTGTGTTTAAGTACTTGGGTAGTGTGATGAGTAAGGATGGAAGTTTAGAGGGTGACGTGCTTGAAAGGGTGTAGCAGGGAGGAAAGGTTGCTGCTTCATTGAAAACAGTCATAAGAAACTGGGAAGTGAGCATGGAAGTGAAAAAGTTCCTACATGACGGTATTGTGATACCAACTCTAACGTATGTCAGTGAAGCTTGGACCTTGTTGGAGGGACAGAAGTCAAGAGTGACAACAGTGAAAATGAGTTATTTGAGAGGAGCATGTGGAGTCCCATGGAGAGATTGACTGAAAAATGAGGATGTGAAGAAACATTGTGTTGTGGATATGGATGTGACAGGAAGTGTTAGGAGAAACACACTGAGGTGGTTTGGCCATGTGGAGAGGATGGATAGTGAGAGACTGACAAGGAGAGTGTATAAATGTGAGGTGGATGGTGGGAGAGGGAGAGGGAGGCCAAGGATGAGATGGAGGGATGGAATGGTGAATTATATGAGAAAGGGGGGTGTGAGCTACAAGCAGGGCAGTGAAATGGCTGGGGACAGGGCGACATGGAGGCGATTTGTTTGTGGCCACCCCATACGGGATTAAGGCGTCTGGAGATATATATATATATATATATATATATATATATATATATATATATATATATATATATATATATATATATATATATATATATATATATATACATCTATCTATCTATCTATCTATATACCTAGGCTGCTTCCCCCAAGGAAAGGGAGGTAGCCGAGACAGGACGACTCACTCTCCATTTACTCATCCATTCAAACACATTCATTCGCATCTTAGCCCCAAAGGGGAGAACGGACAGATCCTCACCGCACCACACCGCACAAGGGTCAACTGGGCAATGCAATCAGTGACATCCGCAGCAGGGCCCAACAGCAGAACTGGTTTACCCCTGCCACATCATAACAGACCCATCCCCTTACCCGCACCTGACCTGACTAGCTGATCAGACCAAATGCGGGAGAATATCCCCTCAGGGCTGCGTCATCACTTATTCATTCACAATTTCTCTCCATTTATTTCTGTCACGCACAGCCACTCTTCCTTGCTCAACAGACATCCCTCTCGCATCCAGCGCTCTCTTCACACTGTCCATCCATCCTATTCGTGGTCTTCCTCTCAGCCTTACACCTCTCACATCAGATCTAGTTATCTTTTTCACCAATCGCTCATTATCCATTCTCTCCATATGCCCAAACCATTGCAACACCCTCTGCTCAACTCTACCAGCCATCTCCCGAACAACTCCAGTTCTCCTTCGCACTTCATCATTTCGCACCCGATCCATACGCGTCACTCCACACATACTCCTCAGACATCTCATCTCCATTACATTCAAACTTTTCCTCTCTGCTACACCCATATTCCATGTTTCAGCCCCATATAATGCAGTCGGTACCACAACACCCTCATACAGCCTTCTCTTTACATCCATTCTAAGCGAACGACATTTAAACACTTTTTCATTCCTCCCAGCACCTTTCCTACTTCATTTATTCTAAACTTCACTTCTGCATCTATTCTTCCATCCACAGCAACATGTGACCCTAGTAATTTAAAACAATCTACCTCAAGCAACTCACCATTCAAAACTATATTTATCCCCCCTACCATCTATCAACCTCGTACACTTCATCACTTTACTCTTATTCTCATTTACTTTCAATTTCCTCCTTTCACACACCCTTCCAAACTCCTCTACCAACTCTCTCAATCTCTCCTCTGAATCAGTCACCAGTGCAGTATCATCTGCAAACAGCAGCTGCTTCAGATTCCACTCTCCTCCATCAACATTTACCAGACTCAGACCACCTAAAACTCTTGCATTCACCTCCCTTACAACACCATCCATGTAAATATTAAACAACCAAGGCGACATCACACATCCCTGTCGCAGCCCCACTCTCACAGGAAACCAGTCACTCACAGCATTTCCCACTCTTACACACGCTCTACTATTTACATAAAAACTTTTCACCCCTTTTAGTAACCTACCATCAAGTCCATACAATCTTAAAACAGTCCACAAAGCCTCCCTATCAATTCTATCATACGCTTTCTCTAAATCCATAAATGCCCAAAACACATCCTTGCCTTTCGCTAAATACTTTTCACACATTTGTCTCACAGCAAACACCTGATCAACGCATCCCCTCCCTCTCCTAAAGCCACACTGCTCATCACTAATTACTCCCTCTGTCCCCTCTCTAACTCTCATAATTAACACTCTACCATACACCTTACCTACAACACTCAACAGACTTATACCCCTAAAGCTAGTACATTCATACTTATCACCCTTGCCTTTATACAACGGGACCACACAAGCACTTGCCCAGTCAATTGGCACCATACCTTTCTCAAAGCACACATTCAACAATCTTACTAACCAGTCAACAATAGTCACTCCACCACCCTTCAGGCATTCCACAGCACACCCATCCATACCTGCAGCTTTCCCTGTTTTCATCTCCTTTACTGCCTTCTCCACTTCCTCCTTCGTGATCAAAGAATCATTCAACTCTCCCAACACATTTATTCCTTGCACCCTTCCATCCGCCACAATCTCAGCCACCCTTTCCTCCTCTACATTTAACAATCTTTCAAAATACTCTGCCCATCTCTTCCTTACTGCATCCATCTCAATTTACATTCTTCCATCCTCTGCTTTTACTCGTTCTTCCTTCCCAGACTCTCCCTTTCGCACCCTTTTCACCTCCTTCCAAAACATTTTCTTATTCTGCTGAAAATTCTCTGTCAGCCGCCTACCCCACCTCTCATCTGCTGCCACTTTAGCATCACGCACAGCCCTTCTCGCTCTATTCCTCTTCTCCTTATACCTTTCATATGACATCTCATCCTTCCTCTGCAGCCACACTTCATATGCACGTCTCTTCTCAGCGACAGCCATACTTACTTCCTCGCACCACCATTCACTTCCTTTTCTTACACCACCACCCACACGTCTCACACCACACACCTCTTCTGCATGCCCCACCACAGCACTCTTAAACAACTGCCATTCCTCCTCCACGCTGCCATTTTCCCGATCTTTCACTGCGTTCCACTCATCTTTCAATTTCTCCTGATACTCTATCATTTTCTCTTATCCAACTCACTCACTTTCAAAACCTCCCTGCCACACCTAACCCTCCTAGCTCTCACCCATCTCTTACCTACTCTGAACTTTCCCTCCACCAGGTAGTGGTCAGACATACCTCCACCCTCCCTCTCAGAACTCTCACATCCAACAATCTTCCTATTACATTCCTAGACACAACCACATAGTCCATCAAGGCTCTATCAACAACCCTTCCACCCTCCTGTCTCACCCATGTATACTTATAAATATCTTTCTTCTCAAACAGCGTATTCCCAATCACCATCTCTCGCTCAACACACATCGCTATCATTCGTTCCCCATTTTCATTTCTTCCAGGCACACCATGCATACCAACTACGCCTTCAACTGCTACATTTCCCACTCTAGCATTCAGATCTCCCATCATTACCACATTCACATTCGCTTCAAAACTCTGCAGACACTCATCAACATCATTCCAGAAAGACTCCCTCTCTTGTTCATCCCTTTCACTACTAGGCCCATATGCACTCACAAACACCCACAACTCACGTTCAAATTTCGCTTTCACCCACATCAGTCTCGATGACACCTCCTTCCATTCAATCACACATTGCTGAACTTCCGGACTCACTAACAAGGCCACACCTTCTCTTGCCCTTCCTCTATCAACACCTGACAATCTTCCATTCACACTTCCAAACATAGATTCCCCCTTCCCTTTCATCTTCGTTTCACTCAAAGCTAACACATCCAACTTTCTTCTCACAAACATTCTCCCAATCTCCTCCCTTTTAGCCTCAATCGTACTACATCCACGCACATTCATAGACCCAATCTTCAGGGTACGGGGATAACTCCATCCCCCATCCCTTTCTCTGGCCTGTCTCTTTTTAGGAACTACAAAACAGAGGAGGGGGTCCCTAGTCCCCTCACCCCGCCCCTTTTAGTCGCCTTTTACGACACACAGGGAATACGGTGGCAGTATTCTTCCTAACACAACCTGGCTGCAGAGTAGTAGTACCACCCCATAGTGCGGCCAGGTTGTGTCCCCCCCGCCATATATATGTATATATATATACTATATATATACATATATATATATATATATATATATATAGATAGATAGATATAATATTTATTTAATTAATTATTTATTTGTTTATATATTGAGATGATGAATGGAACAAGGAAAAACAAAGGAAATGAAAAAAAAAAATAGGTCCACGTGCCTAAAGGCATTCTCCAGTCATAAAATGTTTATAACAAATGGATTTAAATAAAAGTGGATTAAATGGTTGTGGGAAGCAACTTCCAGGAACTGAATTCCAGAGAGCAGTAGTTCTGGGGATATATGAATTTTGATAAGCAGAGGTTCTGCATTGCGGGGAAGAGAGTGTGAGTTCATGGGCGCTCCCAGCTGCCCGACTATTTTGGGAGAAAATGTGAAAAGGAGGTACAACTGAAGCAAGTTTATCAGAGCACTTACGGCAAAAATCTGTAAAATAATGTTAAAGAAGCAACATCTCGTATTGATAATGGAGGAAAGTCCAGCGTAATGGCAGGATTATTGATTAATCTAAAGGCTTTATTTTCCATTTTGTCCAACTGCCTCAATGCAACCGCTCCACATCCACTCCACAGTGGCGAACAGTATTCGATCTGAGAACACACACACACATACGGATTATATATATATATATATATATATATATATATATATATATGTATGTATATGTGTGTGTGTGTGTGTGTGTGTGTGTATTTACCTATTTGTAGTATACAAGAATTGAGCAATCCTCGTGTTGTCCTGTCTCCATATCCACGTTTATCTAGTCTGCTTTTACACACATGAATGTTTTACTCCTGCATCACCTTTTCGTCTAAGTCGTTCCAAATATTTATGTATTTACCTAATATACCTAATTGTGATATACACGAAATGAGCTACGGTCGTAGGTTCCCGTCACTGTTTCTCAGTTAGTCAAATTTAGCTTTAAACTCGTTTAAGTTTTTAGAACGGACGATCTCTTTGTCCAGGATATTCCATAAGTCTATACTTCTGTAAAGAAAACTATATTTCTTGATATCCTTCAAGCAGCTTGACTTTTTCAATTTCATTCCGTGTCCTCTTGTTGCTCTCTTATCCCATACAAACAGATCTCGGTCAATTTTATCTACTCCTATCATGGTCCCAAACACTTCAATCATGTCTCCCTTCTTTCTCCTTTCCTCTAAGGAAGGCAAATCAAGCTTTTCCAGCCTCTCTCTTTATGACAGATCTGCCAGACTGGGGACCATCTTGGTTGCAGTTTTTTGTATTCTCTCAATCTTGTTTATATCTTTCTTTTTGTGTGGGGACCACACTACCACTGCATATTCTAACCTGGGGCAGATCATGGCCACTATCAATTTTTTCATCATCTCCTCATCCATATAATGAAATGCTACTCTTATGTTAGTCAAGAGTTTATAAATCTCTCTAACTATCTTCTTAATGTGTTTTTCAGGTGACAAACTATCTTGGACCAGCACTCCCAAATCTTTCTCTTCTCTCATTTCTATGATTAATTCATTACCCAACAAATAATTCAGTGATGGCCTCCTGGTACTTTTACCCATTTCCAGTATTTTACATTTCTTTACATTAAATTTCATTTCCCACGTTCGGCTACAATCATGTATCCTATCCAGATCCTCCTGCAGCATTTTACAATCCTCCTCAACCTCTACCTTCCTCAAGATCTTTACATCATCAGCAAAACAGACTTGCATAACTGTTCACTCCATCTGTCATATCATTTACGTAAATCAGGAACATGACTGGCGCCAACACCGAGCCTTGAGGGACTCCACTTCTTACTTCCCCCCATCCAGACATCCTATCCTTTATTACCGTCCTCATTTGTCTGTCTGTCAAAAAGTCTCTCATCCATTCCAGGAGTTTCGCTTTAGGTCCTCCTATATATTTTAGTTTCCACATTAGTCTCTTATGAGGTACCTTGTCGAAGGCCTTCTCTAAGTACACACAATCCACCCAACCATCTCTCTCCTGTACCACGTCAATCACTCTTGAGTAAAAGCTCAACAAGTTGGAAACACATGACCTTCCACTTCTAAATCCAAACTGACATTCAGCCTAAATATTCATCTCTTCTAGATTCTTTGTCCATCTGTCTTTCAGGATTCTCTCACACAACTTTGCAACCATGCTGGTTAGAGACACTGGTCTATAATTCAGGGGTTCTTCCCTGTTTCCTCCCTTATAAATTGGTACCACATTTGTCCTCTTCCATTCTTGTGGCACTTTCCCCTCTTCCAGAGAACACACGATTAACCTGTGAATTTTATCCGCCAGTTGTCCTCTGCATTCCTTCCGTACCCAATTAGAATTCCCACAGGTCCTGGGGCTTTCCTTACATCTTGAGTTTCCAGTAATTTATACACTTCCTGTACCTCCACTTTTATATCTTTTATCACCGGTACATTTCTAATCATTATCTCCCCTTCCACAAACTCTTTTTCATTAATGAAAACCAATTGGAAACATTTGTTCATTATTTCAGCTTGCACTGCTGCATCTTCATAGACTTCTCCTTTTACTTTCAGTTTGGTGATACCTTCTTTTTGTTTCAGTTTGCCATTAACAAATCTATAAAACAGTTTGGGTTCATCCTTTTATTTGTCTATTTTACCTTTTTCAAAATTCCTTTCTTCTTCTCTACATATTCTTGTGTATTCATTTCTAGTTCTTTTATATTCTTCCTTTGTTCTGTTGTTACCTCTCTTTCTCCAGTTGTTCCACGCCTTATCTCTCTCATTTTTTGCTGTCATACACTTTCTATTAAACCACTCCTTATTCCTGTTTTCTTTCCCTCTTACTCTTGGTACAAATTTTTCCACTCCCAAATTATAGAGGTTTAGAAAGATATCCCACTTCCTCTGCATCTCTCTTGTTTCTCTGAATTTTCTCCAATCCGCATTTTCAAAAAATTGTCTCAATCCTGTAAAATTTGCTTTCCCAAAGTTGTATCTTCCCTGTCTATGAAGCTCGTCTCTTGGCTTGACGTTCCCTATTATCATCTGGAACTCAATGATCACATGATCACTTTTTCCTACAGGACAGAAATATTTCGATGATTCTCTTACATCAGGTTCTTTGGTAAACAGTAAATCTAACCTCGCTGGTATGTCCTCACCTCGGAACCGTGTCTCTTCTTTGACCCATTGCGTCATCACATTATTCATTATTATATTTAATAATATAGTGCCCCACGAATCCTCGCTGCCTCCTGAGTCCCAGTCCTCCCAGTTCACCTCTTTACAGTTAAAGTCACCCACCAAAATTATATTGTTGCTTTTCTCAATTATTTTTTGTAAATAACTAGCCATATCTGACAACATTTCCTGGTATTTGTCATCATTCCATGCTCTCGTCTTAGGGGGAACATACACTACCGCCGTATCTCCCTTGCCATTCTCTCCAGTTTCTAATTTCATATATATCACATCAGCCCTGCCTTCTCCCATTTCCACGGTATCTACATTTATGTTGTTCTTCACTGCTATCATCACTCCTCCTACCGTTTTTTCTTTTCTGTCTCTTCTCCACAGTTTGTATTTGCCATCTCCCAAATGAACATCAGTATCTTCTCTTAATTTGGTCTCTACAAAGCGCATGACATCAGGTTCATGTTCTCTCAAGATCTCGTTAATTTCGAGCCTTGCCATTATTAAACCATCAACGTTAGTATATATCACCTTCAAATTATTTTTGACGTTTTTAATACTCTCTTCTCTCCTTCGGTACCACTTCCTCAATTTCTGATCTTTCACAGCCATCACCCTTAGTTTCCTTCACTTCTATTTCCTCACATACCACTTCCTTACTTTCATATCCATCACTCTCCAAAAAAAGGTATTACATTCTTCCTCTGTTCTCTTATCATTTTTTTCCTTTACTTGTTCCTTCAATGATTCTAAAACTTCTCTTTCTTCTTCATTCAAATCTTTTCTTATTATAATATTTTCCATCCCTGCCTCTTTGCTTAGTTTCCAGATCACTTTAAGTATATCATTTACTAGGCTTTCTGATGACAACTTGACTCTCATTGGTCTTGTTTCCCTATTCTTATAAGGCCCTAACCTCCTTACTTCCTCAATTTCTTTTACCCACTTGTCTCCTTCGTGATCAATCTTGCCTAATATTCCTCTCACAAGGTTCGTGTCTCTCTCGAGTCTCACGGATCTAACCTTCTCATCCTCCTCCCTGTTTCCAAATATTACCACACATCTGTTCCTTTCTACAGTTTCTCTCACTATTTTCTCTTTTTTATTCAGTATTTTCACTACATTTTCTTCCTTTTTTTCTTGTTCAATTCCCTATCTTCCTGGATGATTTCTCTTAAGTTGACCACTTCTTTCTCTTCTTCTTCTACATATGCCCACTTGCCTTATGCTCTTCTAATACACTACTCACCTTCTCCGTTTTATTAGTACACTCTTCTAGTTTTCTCCTCAATTCGATATTTTCTCACTACAAATTCCTAATCTCCTCATTCGCCATCTCACTGGACTGGATCAGACTCTGTATAGTAATCTCCGTATTTTCAGACACGTCCTTTAACACTAGATTCTCCACTTTCTTTTCAAGTTCACTAATCCTCATAATCAATGTTTTAACCAGATCCATGACATTAGTATTTCTATCAAATCCTGGAAATTCGAGTCCCTCAATATTTACATTATCGGCCATGTCTGAGATTGGTTACAGTATCAAAAACAGCTGTTACCGAAAATACTACAAACATTCATGTACATTCTTGCCAATAAATCTTTACATTTTTGGTAGTCTATATTAACTTACAGTATTTTAAACTTAAAACAAGACCATGGGAGACAGGACAAACATAATTCCTGAAAACTACTTAAGGTTTGCAGTGGTGGCTGGGCCTGGAGCAGTCCAGAGACGTCTGTTCGCTGTGGCTGTTCGCTAGTGTGTGTGTGTGTGTGTGTTTAAGAATTTTCACATTCGTAACACTGTAACACAAAATCAACAAGCCCTTCTAAGTATAAGACCTTCATTTACCAGAGCCATGGCTGCAAACGACTGACGTCACATACAATGCAACTGAAACTCTGCTCCTCACCAACATCACAGTGCTCGTGAAAGATGCCATCACATAGAGAGAAAACATTATAAAGAGGATCTGTAATACTGGATGTACCATTACTTACAACAAACATGTGACGGAAAACCTTCTGCCTATCTACAGTATAACCAATGAGACCCATCTTTAGTCACCCACACATTTCACACCCTCCATATCATTCCATCAGTAGGTATGCTCCCCGCAAATCTAATACTCGCGTTGAAACTCGGCCAATATTCGTATTTTATTGATATGATAACTCCACACGAAACTTATGCAAGCAACCTAACATTTCAACACGATCTAGCTATCAGACAGAGTAAAACCCAAACCACCATCTAGTCTAAGACCCGAATATCCAGTTTCCCCTATGACTTTGACCTTCGAAAGATTACTCTCAAAATTGGACTGCTTCATTCTTGCCAAATCCTTAACACTTCCATTGGCTTTGCAAATCATAAATGCTTGACCTGACCTTGCACAGTGAACTTGACATCTGACTTTTTTTGTGAGCCAACCCTCTGACTTAATGTTCTCAAAATCGAATTTCTTTTTCCTTTGAACCCTTCCACAGTTTAGTCAACACCAGATTAAAAAGTTAAAGTTGAAACTGCCATGTGATTCTCAATAGCGATAGGTCAACTACTTGAATGAGACTCGATTCTTCTACCAAGGTTCATCCAAATCAGATCAAAAGTGCTGTCGTTATCTGGTACACACACACACACACACACACACACACACACACACACACACACACACACACACACACACAAGGTCCAGACACTGACCTTGACCTTCGACTGACTGTTCACAAAATCGAATCCATTTGGTCTTTCCTGACCCGTGACGCTCCGATAAAGTTTGGCTTAAATCAGAAAAAAAATGCCAAGCTTAAGTTGACTTTACCCTTACACCTACTGGTCTAAAAAGCAATAGATTTTCTCCTTAGCTAACTCAACCCTGTGACTAAGACTGGTTATGATCAGATCAAAACTGTGTCCTACTTTGTTAACAAGCACACTCACGAATCAAAGTATGACTTGCCAAGTGACTGTAAACTTTGACCTATTTTTCTCCAAAACTGAATCACTTCATTCTTGTTTTCTTTTAACTCTTCCACAAAGATTGGTCAGCATCAGACAAAAAACTGTGTCCGGTGACCTTGGCTTGTACCCTTGACCTTTGATTTGTTGTTCTAAAAACAAGAAGTTTACTCCTGGGGTTACCCTCACCCCTTCCACCAAGTCTGGTTAAAGATGGATCGAAACTGCACGAGTTACTGTACATTTTATACAAGCACACACACGGGTCGAATTATGACCTTGCCCAGTGAAATTCACTATTAACCGATTCTCGAAATTGAACCTAGCTTTAACTTTGGTCAAAATTGGGTAAAAACTGCTTTATGTTGATTTCCCCAGGTCAAGCTCTGACCATGCCCTCTAATCTATTATTTAAAAAAGTTAACTTACTAGCTGACCATCAACTCGTCCACTGAGACTGGCTAAAAGTTAATAAATACAGTTTTAGTTTATGTATTATTACACACACACACACACACATAACGCTCTCTCTGACTTTGCGAGTCGCCGGCACTTATAAATCTTACGTCTACCACTCAAGGTATTCCATCAAAATAAAGCTTCCACACGACTCAGTACAATTGCACATCCAACCTATCAAAGCTACTATCAGTACGAATGCTCCACATACACAAGCTCTACATTTTCTCTCACACAACAATATCAATAAGATTTACTCAGTAAAACAAATTGCCACTTCACACCAGGTCTAACATTCCATCAAGCCTTTGCGTTTCTCAAACCGAACCTAACATTCCACCAAATCAAACATTATTTTCATCAAACCCTTACCCGGTAAATTTTCCACAACCAGTCCCCACACTTTCCACATCCAACCTACCATGCCTTCAATACGAAGGTTCCAAAGGAAGCTTAAAAACACTTTTCACACTCAAACAAAGGCAATGGTGGAGGCAGGAAGTTCAGAACCGCACTGGCAAACTCAATAGCGACATGAGGAATGAGCCTTTTGAAGAACGCGGGGAGGCGGGTTCAAAGAATTGCTTTAACATACGCCCTCGAGACCGCTATCGGTAAAAAGAATAAATAATCTCTCTCTCTCTCTCTCTCTCTCATAATTCAGCTCCACCCCAACAGGCCATCCCTAGACTGATGGGTGCGCAATAACAGTATGGTGATGGCAGCCACAATGGTAGCACTCTCACTAATTTCCTGTCCTACCCAAACATGCCATGGTAGTCGGTGAAGTATGACACGAGTTGGGAAAACAGAGTAGGGAAAATGTTAGGTGAGAGAGAGAGAGAGAGAGAGAGAGAGAGAGAGAGAGTTAGACCCTGAATTCTAACCTGTCTCTGTCTCCAACCCACCATTTCCTCGTCACAATGGATTATCTACGGCGTATGGAAAGATGATGATGATGATGACGATAATGGAGAGAGAGAGAGAGAGAGAGACAGACAGACAGACAGAGACAGAGTGGGGGGGGGAAGAAGGAGGGAGGACCAACTGACAGCCGGCTTGACTGTCAGCATACCGAATGGGCTGTGATGGGATCCCAGGACATCACCACACGGACAGATCAAGTAAGAAGTATGGTACATAGGCAACCAAGGACAAAAGACGAGAGAACGGTGGGGCTGACATAGAAGAAATATCAGAAATAGATGTACTAAAGACTTATTGCAAACTCCTCCAAAAGAGGACATGCTTTTTTAATTATTCTCTCTAGCATCGAATTATTTTCCTTGCGAATGCATGAATTATGTTTTTGTTTCCACCCTAGACTGATACAGATGGATCTGGAGATGGCTATCAAATTAGTTGAGCAATCACTCAGTGGAGGTCGTGGTTAGATCCAGGTACAGCTGAGGGAAGGCCTTCATGATCTGGTCATACGTGGTTGAGCTACTGGAGGTAAGGGACATGAAAGGTTCCACCAGATGAACGTCGATCCCCACTCCCACTGTGGCCAAGATATGCACGTATTCCAGCTTCTTGAAACACCTGACTATGCAAGCCAGCTGACTGGTGATTGACTGGAACTTGAGCAAGAAGCTCGCCACATATTGGTCCAAGAAGAGAGCCACCGTACAGCCTTACACAAGAAAGCTGAATCTCTCCTTCTGCAGTCTCTTAGCCGCGTTCTTCTTCTGTCCAAGAAATACGTCAAACATGACTGCCTTGTTCCAATGCTTGTGGTCGAAGTCATGGGAGACCAGTCTCGGAAGGCATTCGACCCAGTTCTCAGTGACAGATACCTGAGGGTTGCTCATCAAGATAGGAAATTCAGCGAATATCTTCTCTGGTCCAGTAGTCCTGTCGACGTCACTCTAGAGCTTGTGCAGTTCCCTGCTGAACATCAGACTCGGATAAACTTGGCAGAGCAGATGATCAGGGATGTAGTCGAATTCCATCGTTTCAGCTACCATTCCCTCGACTCCAGTGTTGTGGCTGACACTGTCCGTCATGATGAGGCCGATCTTGCTCCACAGGCTTTGTGGAGTAACGCCTCCACACACCGACAAGATCGAAAGGACAGCCACTTTCAGATCAGCTAGGTTCTCCTATGTCTCAGAAGCAATTCTGAGCATTGGCAAAGGATAGTACTTTCCCTTGATCATGACTCCTTGGACAGAATGCGCTCTAGTCTCTTGTATTCTGCTGCCACTGTCGTTACACGTAATCGAGACCTTCTCATCAATGTCCAACATCTTGTGGACAATCTGGGAAAGCGTGAACGCATCGATGGCTTTGCCCATTGTGATGTTGTTTTTCTTGTGAGGAACAGTTTCGAGACAGATGAGAAGGTCATCTCTGTCGTGGTACTTCCAATTGAGGTTGAACATATACCATATCTTCCTACTTCCACTACGGCTGCAGAAGCCTGCGCCACTGACATGTGGATGCTGGACATGAACTTGTTGATGACATGGTAATATTCTGGCCTAACTTTTTGTGGGCTGTGCCTGATGTGATTCCAGTCTTCAGGAGGAGTCTTCTCGACTGACGAAGATGAGGAGTCTGTCACAAATTTCCACATCTTGAACGATGTTTCCTCTTCTGCTGGTTGGTATTCCTCATCATCGCAAACTTCTGGACACTCATCTTCGAGGTCGTTTGAGGCGAGGTTACTCAGATTAATTTTATCCAGTCTTGCCAAATCAGTCGCTTCCCTCCTCATCAGTTCGGCCACACTTCATCACTAAGTAATGTACTTATAGGGTTCAAGTATGAGAACATTATCAAGTAAACCATCAAGAATAGTCCATCAGGCCATTCAGACGTATTCAATATTCCATGTAAAAACCTCAATAAACTTTATATAAGACAATCTGGAAAAAGACTTGGAAACCAGGATTTCACATCATAAGTATAGTGTATGGAAGGCCCAACAGAGTAGTGGCTTATTCCAACACAAAGCATCCAATCACCACCACATTTATTGGGCATGTTCTAAAGTTATAGCAAGTTCAAAAGACTGATGAAAGAAAGGTTATTGAATCATGCTTTATTTTCTGGCACGTACGAGAAGATGTAGGCCTAAACGTTGGCCATTTTAAAATTGGTAAACTGTTCCTTCATCATTCATTCATCATCTAATCCACTGTTGCATTATGAGAAGCGTTGGAGCCCGGGGCTGGGCAAGTTGGTCCTAACATTTAAGATGAGGATGACCAGCCTCACTCATCCCTGAGTGGCATTACGTGAGCAGTAAACCCCAACTCTCCCTTGGATATAAACCTGCACCGGCTCAATCCGACTGGAGAGTCTAAATTACCCACTAAACCGCCAGGAGCCATAATTTGATTATATGGCTGCCATCCAGCACAGAAAATGATTTCCTGATGTACAGGAAACCATTTGGCTTGTCATTTAGTGTAGAGTCGTTCGCAGACAGATGGAAGAAGAAAGAAAGAAAGAAAGAAGAGGAAGGACGGAAAGAAGGAAGGAAGAGAAGAAAGGGCAGGCATCCGAGAGCAGCACAACATTGAGTGAGTGGATGGTGAGCGTCCTCATTAACCTGGTAAACTGTAAACAGTTAAAGTACAGTAATACCGTATGCACAGAATAATATTTTTTGTATATGCTGCTACGGTTAGGGTGTACATGCAACCAAGGTAAGATGAGGTCATGGTATGTCAGGTCATGTCAGATCATTCTTTGTTGTGTGTGTGTCCCTCCCTCCTGCAGCTGTGTATTTATGTGTATAAAAGACCTCCACATCCATGTCTCTAGTCGCTCTGTCTGAAGATGTAATCTAAGAAAATAATTACTATCTCTCTATTTGTTTCCCCTGTGGTCAATTTATATATATATATATATATATATATATATATATATATATATATATATATATATGGAGCCTCAGTGGTACAGTTGTAAATTGTGCGTTTTCGTACACTGAAGAACGAGGGTTCGAGCCCCGCCAGGGTAATACACCTTGGGAGTGTTCTTCTGGCCATATACTGCTTGCCGAAAATCAGGGGTGCTGTGGTTGAACCAGTGTCGCATACTATAAAGTATGCTTGCACCCAGTCGGCTTGCACTGGCCGATTACACTTGGTTCACAGACTACACACACATCGAAAGCTACTACAACACTACATAACACTTACAAGCACATCACACCCTACATAGAATCTCTACCTGACAGCCTAAGCCACTTGGTTGAGATACAATGACTGTATTGTCCCTACTTCGGTAGGGATATGCCGGTCTTGCAGTGGACATTCAAAAGGTTGATGAGACATATATATATATATATATATATATATATATATATATATATATATATATATATATATATATTAGTATGTCCGTATACATGAGGTGATTCCCAAACGTCTCAGTATTTTGAACAGAGGGAGCCAACCGTTTGCAGTTTTGCCTTTTGCCTCTAAGACGAGTCAGCAGCACCCCTTGTGCGTCAGTGTGGGCCCGGCCGTGTCTATGAGCGGATGTGTTGTTGAGCTACCCTTACTATTGTAACGTGGCGTGTAGGTTGTTTAGCGGTTTTGCAATGGCGGATGAACGGCGCAGCAATGTCAAGTCAATGTTGATCGTTTTCTTCGGTATCCAAGGGATTGTTCACAAGGAATTCGTCCCACCCGGTCAATCTGTCAGCAGAAAGTGTTATTGTGAAGTTTTGCAGCATCTGAAGGAGAATATCTGCTGCAAAAGTCCAGAACAGTGGAAGAACAAGGAATGGTTCCTGCATCATGACAATGCCCCTGCCCACACATAAATTGTTGTCCACCAAGTCCTGGCTTCCACTAACATGGTAGTCATTCCCTACCCACCTATTTGCCTAACCTTGCCCCCCGCGATTTTGTCCTGTTTCCCAAGCCGAAATTACATTTGACTGGGAGTTCACTTGACACGATCGAGGAGATCCAGAAAGAATCGCAGGAGGTGCTCAAGACCATCACGCCTGATGCCTCCCAGGGACGCATGGACTCAAGGAAAAAACGCTGGGACCATTGTATACATGCCCAAAGGGACTACTTCGAAGGTGATAGTGAGAATGAAAGGACCTTACGCTTTTGGACTGTAT
>NC_136974.1:18592287-18599787 GCF_032717465.1 Coenobita brevimanus | reverse complement strand
GTGTGGATGGAATGTCCAGTACTGGAACATTTTCATCTCCATAAGATTGTGAAGAATGATGATACAGTACAGTATACTGTTAAGTCTCCAGACAATTCCTAATTAGTTACCAAGTACGTGCAACTTTCGTTATTGATGTTAGTGTAGTTTATTCCGTTCGATAATTACAGGCTACGAACTGCCACCTGCATTATTAGATACAAAATTAATGCAATGTTCAGTCACCATTTCTTTGGCAACTTATTATGCAAATTACCCATTCATAATGTCTTCTATGTTATTTATTTTGTCCTTATACTCATATATCTTGAATAAATAGCATAAAACAGCAATATAACACATTATGTAGAAATAACTGACAGGTACCGTAGTTCATATCGAGATGCCAGGACACACTGCATTTGAAAGACTGGAGATCATAAGAAGTAGGAATTGCAGACAGAGGGAGACAGTTCTAGAGTTGACCTGTTGCATAAATGAAGGACTGGGAGTAACGGTTAACTCTTGCATTAGAGAGTTGCTCAGAAAAAGGATGAGAGTTTGATGCTAGACGCGTGCTGCGCACCCGTCGTAGAGGTGGAGGGATGCAAGCAGACAGTTCAGAGAAGCAGTGACCATTGAAGTAGAGATAGAAAAGAGATAATGATGCAAAAGTGAACCGAAGAGACAGAGGTTGAAGGGAACCAGTAAGAGGAGGAGACTTAATGAGACGAAAAGCCTTTGGCTCCACCATATTAAGCTGTATGTGGGTGCCTCCCCACACATGAGAGTTGTACTCAACACAGGGGTGGATAAAAC
Organism: Coenobita brevimanus; assembly: GCF_032717465.1. Classification (NCBI taxonomy): domain Eukaryota; kingdom Metazoa; phylum Arthropoda; class Malacostraca; order Decapoda; family Coenobitidae; genus Coenobita; species Coenobita brevimanus. The sequence goes on along the minus strand of NC_136974.1, from coordinate 18,598,989 downwards.
CCGTGTATAAAGCCAAAAACTGTGAAGGGGTAAAGAAGGCACAGAGTCAGTTTAGCACAACTAATCTCTTGGAAGCAGATATTACAAGAGATGCAATATGATCTTACCAAGATGTGTCCCAAGGGAATGAAACGCCAAGCATGTTTAAGGATGATGCAGGATTCAGCTGGATAATATTAAATATTTGCGGGTACTTCTATGGAAGATTTTCTTGGGTTGATAGGTGTAAGAGCTGGGTCTTTGATGCATTAAAAACAACAAGATTACTTTTACTCCAGTCACAGATATAAGCCAAGTAAGACACTAGGTGTGCCATAGCCTCATCCCTTGTTTGTTGAAGTAACTGCTGAGATGGACGTTGCGGAAACCGAATGGAAAGGTGAAGGGTGAAGTCATCAGCGTACGAGTGGTTAGGGTTAGATGTACAGCTTAGATCATTAATGAATAAAAGGAAGAGAGATGGTGATAGGACAGAGTCCTAAGGAACACCACTGTTGATAGATCTAGGAAAACTGTGGTCGTCTACAACAGCAGATACAGAACGACCAAAAAGGAAGCTATAGATGAAGGCACAGATAGAAGGATAGAAACCGTAAGAGGGCAGTTTGGAAATTAAATATTTATGCCAGACTTGATCGAAAGCCTTTGAGATGTCAAGTGCAATCATAAAGCTTTCGCTAAAGTCCCAAAAGGAGGATGACTAGGAGTCTGAAAGGTAGGTGAGAAGATCGCCAGTGGAGCATCCCTGACAGAACCCATACTGACAATCAGAATGAAAGTTGTGATACAAAAGATGCTTTAAAAATTTTTTAGTTAAGAATGGACTTAAAAACTTTTGAGAAACAGGATGTTAAAGCAATTGGGCGATAGAGTGTTAGGAATGGTTACCCTTCTTTGGGACCAGCTGAATGAGAGCAAACTTCCAGAAGAAGGAAAGGTACAAGCTGATAGACAATAGCGAAAGACTTTACCTGGGCAGGGTGTAAGCACAGAAACACAGTTCTTGAGGACAACAGGAGGGACCCCATCAGGCCCATATGCCTTGTTAGTATTAGGGCCAGTAATGGCAGAAAATACATCAATTGACAAAATTTTAATTTCAGGGATGAGGAAGTCAGAGGTGGGAAGTGATGGAGGAACAGTACTGGAAGCATCTCAGGTGGAATTCGAGAAGTCTGAGCGAAGAGATCTGCTTTATTACAGAACCATCAGAGTAGAAGGAGGAGGGAAGGAAGACGAGGTAAAGTTGTTAGAAAGGTTTTTGGCAGGGTGCCAGAAGGAACAGGAAGAACTCAAGTAGGAGAGCTGAGAGCATTTAATAAAGATGATTTTCTTTTTTTTTTTGCAGAGTGAAGAACAGACTTTGTATGATTCCGGGCAGAAACATAAATAAGATGTGATTCAGGGATGGATTGGTTCTAGTACCTTCTATAAGCCCTTTCCTTGTTGTGGACAGCATTAGAACAAGCGTGATTAAACCAAGCCTTTCTTGCATTAGTCAATGTATATGTGAAAGGAATGTATGCTTCCATGCCCGAGAGAATAACCTCCGTAATGTGCGAGGCACACTCAGATGGGTCACGGCCATGATAGCAATAATCATTCCAGGGAAAATCAAAGAAGTACTGCCTGAGGGCCTCCCATTCAGGAGCTCCAAAGTGCCACAACCGACGTTTCTCTGAAGGGTCCACAGGCCGTACTAGAGTGACAAGACAGGTTGAGGTAACAAGGTTGTGTTCGGAGGAGCCCAACAGAAAGGAAAGATTAACAGTGCAAGCAGAAGGATTGGTTGTAAGGAAGAGGTCAGGTATATATGTTGGAACTCTCCCCAAGGTGGTCTGGGATATGGGTAGGGTGCTGTACAAGCTGCTCTAGGTCACTAAGGATAGAAAAGATGTGACTTGTTCACCAGGTGGATCAGTGAAAGGAGAGGAGAGCCAAAGGTGGTGGTGAACATTGATATCTCGTTCAATAGTGATTTCAGAGAAAGAAGAAACGGATAGGATGTTTTCGATTGTAGAAGTCAGATAGTCGAAGAATTTTTCATAGCTGGTAGAATTAGGGGATAAGTAAGCAGCACAGATATATTTAGTCAGATGATAACAAGAATGCCGAAGCCAGAGAGTACAGAATTCAGAAGACTCAAGTTCAGGAACACAAGTTCAAGGTAAGTTGTTGCGTACATATACACAAGAGCCACCTTTGGCTTTGAAATGAGTACAGAGAAAGTAGAATACAGAAAAGGGTTTGTTATCAGTTGCCTCGGACAGCCGAGTCTCTGTTAAGAAGAGAAGGTGAGATTTAGAGGAGTAAAGGTGGTGCTCAACAGAGAGAAAATTAGAGGAAATGCCACAAATATTGCTGAAATGAAGAAGTTAGTCAGACACAGTGGTTCCAGGCAGCTCGTTGAGTCAACACTGGGAGAGGAGCGGATGGTGGGGGCATTTATGGTCCCCCCCTCAGGGATTCCGAGGCTACGTTATTAGATGCCATTTTTTCTAAAATTTTTAAAAGGAATTGTAGTGTGTCGTGTGCATGGAGTTTGGTGTTGACAGTTACAGAAACTTCTACTGGAGAGCATGCTGGCGCCCATTACTGAAACACTGAAAATGTTCAGCAAAAGGGGGTGGTTAGGAACTAATCCTGAGGGCTGATGAAATGGGAGCTCCAATTCTCCCTGTCATCAGCTCTCTATCAAACTTGGGAGCACTGCCCTGCTCGACTGATGCTACAGTCTTCATGTTGATAGCTCAAGCCGTTCATGAAATAATGGTAATGAACACACACACACACACACAGAGGCAGACAAAAACGGGCGATAATATATTTAGCTGCATCATTGCATCAGTACTGCAATGCAAACGTCCGTTACAAAGATAAATATCACTGTTACGCCTAGTTACCATCCTCATCATAATCCTATCTCACACTGTTACATGTGCTAGGAAATGACGTAGGCTGTTTGCTTTAAGGTATAGGCTATACCAGACTGAAGAACAGTAGTTCGTGTGCTATTACACTGCGGTTTCTTCACACTCAGGGCATCTCCGTCATTTTCCTCCCTAACACCTTGCCTGTACATTAAAAGATAATCCTCACTGAGGAGTCAAACATCTAAAATTTCATTCAGATCAGAAACAGTAGCTCGCAGAGGGAGGTGAGATAAGGGACGAACTTTTGTTCCCGGTGCCCTTATGTATGTACCTATGATAGCTCATCATGTAGGCTATATATATGGTAGCACGGAATTAAATCCTGATAGCAATACCAGATATTCTACACACGATGTACCCCGTACGACACTGGGTAAGGAAAAAATAAAATCCCATATTGAATCAAGTTCTTGCAACTATCATTAATTCCTCCAGTCAAATGATGTACGTACAGTGCCGGTAATTTAGTCAGTTTTTTCGTTATGAAGATTTCAGTCAGTTGGGGAGAGACTGAAATGCAGAATCCCTCACTAACCCCCTAAATACCACAGCTCACTCCCATACAGAATATAATCGTTTGGCAGAAGCAGTTATTATATAAATGACGTAGGTCCACCACACTGAATGAGTAAATAGATAACATTTTAGTTACAGCCAACGTTTCTACTCTAGAAACATCGTACGGCCTGTAACCACTTCGCTCCAATAATGTATTTCATATTCTAGTGTTCCTACCATATGAGAACTTTATTGATTAAAGACGAGACATGTTGCCTTAACATGCCTCTTGATTATACATATGCGTACCCTGAATATAGATAGATAGATAGATAGACAGATAGATATAGATATAGATAGATAGACATAGATAAACTGATAGACAGATAGATATAGATATAGAGATAGATAGACATAGATAGATAAACTGATAGACAGATGGATAGATAGATAGATATGTGAGTGTGTGTGTAAATGAATATATATGTATATAAACATGTATATATAAATGTACAGTATATACAAGTCACATATATATATATATATATATATATATATATATATATATATATATATATATATAGTGTATACGGTATACAGTATATACCGCGCATGTCAGGTATATGTTTATTATAGATAGACAGATATATATAATATATAGATAATATATAGATATATATAGACAGTTTTATATATATATATATATATATATATATATATATATCATCATCATAATCAGCCGTTTGAGTATCCACTGCAGGACCGGCCTATCCCGACCGAAGTCGGGACGATACAGCCAATGTATCTCTACCAAGTGGCTTAGGCTGTCTGGTAGAGATTGTATGTAGGGTGAGAAGTGCTTGTAAGTGTAATTGTAGTGTTGGAGTGGCTTTGGATGTGTGTGTAGTCTGTGAACCAAGTGTAATCGGCCCGCGCAAGCCGACTGGGTGCAACCATTCTTTATAGTAAGCGACACTGGTTCAACTACAGCACCCCTTGTGTCCGGTAATGCAATACGTGGCCGGGTGAACACTTCTAAAGTTTATTACCCTGGCGGGGTGCGCCCCCTGGCTCACCTGTGTACGAAACGCACACTCTACCACTGTACCACAGAGGCTCATATATATATATATATATATATATATATATATATATATATATATATATATATATATATATATATATTGCCAGACGCCTCAACTCCGTTCGGGGTGGCCACAAACAAATCGCCTCCACGTCAACCTGTCCCCCGCCATTTCACTGCCCTGCCCCCAACTCACACACCCCTCTCTCATATACCTCTCCACCCCATCCCTCCATCTCATCCTCGTCCTCCCCCTCGCTCTCCCCCCCTCCACCTCACTCACATACACTCTCTTCGTCAGTCTTTCATCCTCCATCCTCTCCACATGGCCAAACCACCTCAGTGTATTCCTCCTAACACTTCCAATCACATCCACATCCACACCACAACGCTCCTTAATATCCTCATTCGTCAGCCTGTCTCTCCATGTGACTCCACAGGCTCCTCTTAAAAAACTCATTTCCACTGCTCTCAATCTTGACTTGTGCCCTTCCAACAACGTCCAAGCTTCACTTTCATACGTTAGAGTTGGTATCACAATACTGTCATGTAGGAACTTTTTCACTTCCATGCTCACTTCCCTGACTCTTATCACTGGTTTCAAGGAACCAGCAACCTTTCTTCCCTGCTGTACCCTTTCAAGCACTTCACCCTCCAAACCTCCATCCTTACTCATCACACTACCCAAGTACTTAAACGTATTCACATTTTCCAAGTCCTCACCATTCAACCTCGCTGTACATTCACTGATTTCACCTGTCTCAAAGACCATCACATTACTCTTCCCTACATTCACCTTTAGATTCCGTTTCTTACACACTCTCCCAAACTCATCCACCAAGCCTTGCAGCTCCCCTTCGTCTTTACTCAACAACACAATATCATCTGCAAACAACAGTAAAGGGAGTTTCCAAACACTATCCTCTCTCACCAGGGCCACTCCAACATCCACTACCTTACCTTGTACCTCTTTTATTACCCCATCCATGTACAGATTGAACAAGTATGGAAACATGACACATCCGTTTCAACCGAACCTTTAAAGAGAAAAATTCACTTAGTTCACCATCCACACGCACTGCAGCCTTGGCACCATCATACATACTCTTCACAGCATTCAGCAACTTCCCATCTACTCCATATATTCTTAATACTTTCCACAATCCTTGTCTATCGACCCTGTCATATGCTTTCTCCAAATCCATGAAAGCCGCATACAACTTCTTTCCCTTCTCTAGAAACTTTTCCACTAAAGATCTAAGAATGAATATCTGATCTACACAACCTCTTCCCTTCCTGAAGCCTCCCTGTTCTTCTCCAACTAATTCCTCTGTTATTTCCCTAACTCTGTCAATAAGTATCCTACCATACACTTTTCCTATTATACTAAGAAGACAAATGCCCTTATGATTACCACACACTTCTTTTTCCCTTTTCCTTTGTACAAGAGAATAATTATAACTGACTTCCAATCCTCCAGAACTCTTCCTTCCTCCCAGGCCAATCTGCACATCTTCCACATCCATTCTACTACTATCTCTCCCCCATGCTTCAACATTTCACAACACACTCCATCAATTCCTGGGGCTTTCTCCAATTTAACTTTCTTCATTGCTTCCACAACTTCTATCCTACTGATTTCTTCATGTCTTCTCACCTCCCTCCTTCTCCCAGTCATTCCCCAGCCACTTATACTCGCATCACCTCCATCCTCTATGTTCAACAATTCCTTAAAGTGTTCTCTCCATCTGCTCACTTTTTCTCCTTTCTTCACCAGTAATCTACCATTTTTATCTTTCACTCCCCTGCTAACTTCACTTCCACCCTGTCTTACTCTCTTCACCTCTTTCCAGAACATTTTCTTAGTCCCTCCACTTTACACTCAAATTCCTTCCAAATTCCTTATCCACTCTCTTCTTACTCTCTCTTACTAATCTTTTCACCTCTCTCTTTCTTTTTACCTATAACTCACTCTTCCGCCTCTCAACTTCTTCCACGCACCTATTTCTCATCCATTCATTGTATGCTTTCTTCTTTTGTGCCACAGCCTGTCTCTCCTCTTCATTCCACCACGCTGTTCCTTGCACCCCCCTCCGTCTTCTCTTCATCCCACACACCACATCACATGCTGCACATATTTCTTCTGTAAGTATCCTGCACACACCTTCCATGTCCCCCATCTGCTCC
>NC_136974.1:18504787-18587287 GCF_032717465.1 Coenobita brevimanus | reverse complement strand
AATCATTAATATTTATCAAGGGTACTAAAGATGAGGTTACAAGACATTAACCCGCTGCATCCCAGCAAATTTTTCACCAATGACCCCACCAATCCCGGCAGATTTTCGGAAAGTTTACTTTTTTGGCAAAAACCTCCACTTTTTATGAGAAACCTCGAAAATTTGGAAAGTGCTCAGCTGAGTTTAGAAATACCAATACAGGTAACAGTACCCTCGCCTTGGTACCGTGTTCCCTCAGGCCAGGCTCCAGAGAAAACGTTTTCCTGGGAGGGGTAACTATTCCAAACCACTCATTATATGTAAATATTTATTTATTTGGTACGAATTTATATGCAGTACAAGAGTATATTTGTTTTCACACAATTATATAGACATTGTTCACTCACCAAACACATCAATATATGGCACCTTCCTTTACAACATTACCGCCTCATCACTCCTGCTTGTTTCTTCCTTTGTCCTCCACCTCTGGAATGACTTTCGCCTTGAATTTCGTCATTGGAGAGACCGTCGTGTGACATGTCCTTACTGGCCAGGTCACTGCTAACGGGTGAGATGCCAAGAAAATGGCATGCAAGGGAGGAAGGGGTCAGGTGGGACCAGGCATTATCTTCACCTGCCGTTGGGTAGAGGAAGGTCTCCCACATATGCCTACCACAAGTCACCCGTGAAACTTGAAAAACGTGCAAATGATGGACCTCGCAATTGGAAAACGTATGGATACGTTGTCGGGTGTCACCATGACAAAATGTGGCAACGTATCCATAAGTCGTCGCGATGCCTTGGGCACCGGTCAACAGTAAAAAATCATAATGAAAGCTTTGTGGTGCTCGTGATACAGTTTTAGGTGCCGATTCCAAAAATTCCATCCGTTTTTTCCTATCACATCTAATTTTTATGATGAGTAATGAATCTTCATGCTGAAACCATATATAACAATATTCACATATATTCCTGCTTATGCATTTTTGAAGCTGTTGTTGTTTACTGAATTACATGAAATGTCAAGGCAATGCAAAAATAGCCCGGATTGTTTCTGCTTTGTCTGTGGTTCGTGAACCCCAACGAACAGCGACGCAATATCACGAATGATATCAAGATGGTCTGTCATCTGTACTTCGGCTGTGCTCTTGCAGATCAAGACAGGAAATGGGCACTGCATATAATTTGTACAGCTTGTTCAAATGGGTTGAGATGGGCTGAATAAGAGAAAAAAGGCAATGCTATTTGCCGTGCCTATGATATGGAGGGAGCTGAAAGATCATGCTGCAGATTGTTACTTCTGCAAGGTCAACATATCCTGGTTTTCTGTTAAGAACAAGCACAAGATAGTTTACCCCTGTTCGGAATCTAATATAAGACCAGTGCTAAACAACGATGAAGAGCTTCCCATTCCAATACCACCAGAAGATAGTATCGCCAGTGGCAACGATGAGGACGAAGAAGTAGCCAAAACTGAGTCAGATGAAGCAGCTGAGGATGCAGAGTTTTTAGCTGACAATGAAGACACACCTGAACAGTTCTCTCAAGGAGAGTTGAATGGCTTAGTTCGAGATTTGGGACTACCAAAGGACAAGGCTGACCTTTTGGCATCTCGTTTGAAAGAAAAATGTCTGCTCAAGAAAGATGTTCGAGTAACATACTTCAGAAAACAAAATGAAGATCTTTCTTCACATTTTTCTGTTCATGGACCACCATGTTTTTGCAACGACATTGATGGAGTGTTCCGCTGCCTTTCACAGAAGCATGATCCATCTCAATGGCGTTTTTTCATTGATTCATCGAAGAAAAGCTTGAGGGTGGTATTGCTGCATAAAGGGCATATGAAACCATCTGTGCCTTTAGGACATTCAGTGGACATGCTAGAGTGCTAAGAAAACACTGCAACCCTTTTAGATGCCATAAAATATGAAGAATACAAATGGAAGTTGTGTGGAGACTTGAAAGTGATCGGTTTGTTGATGGGACTGCAACCAGGCTTCACAAAACAGTTGTTTCTTATGCCTCTGGGATAGCCGTGAAACTTCCAAGCACTACGTGCAGTCGACATGGCCACCTAGACACACATACGAGCCAGGAACTTCGAACATTGCGAATGAGCCCCTGGTTGCTCCCGGAGACATTCCTCTTCCTCAGCTTCATATAAAGCTCAGTTTAATGAAGCAGTTCATGAAGACACTGGGAAGAAGAAACACTGATGCATTCACATATGTCTCAAGCAAATTCCTAGGCATCACTGAAGCTACGCTGAAAGAAGGAATATTCATCGGCCCACAAATAAAGGAACTTCTGAGAGACCACAACTTCAGCACCTATCTGGCCGATGTGGAACTGGCTGCCTGGACCTCACTGAAGTGGATATGTGAAAATTTCCCATGAAAAAAGAGGTCATTGGATTATGAATATGGTGTAAGGAAACTTTTTCATTCATTTGTTGCTATGGGGTGTCGGACGTCACTGTAAGTTCATTTTCTCCATTCACACCGTGAAGTTTTCAAGCAGAACCTTGGGAGCCGTCTCTGATGAACAGGAAGAACGCTTCCATCAAGATATCAGTGCAATGGAGCATCACTATCAAGGCTTTTGGAATGAAAGTATGCATGCAGATTATTGCTGCATGGTGTACAGGGACGAGCCTGGAACGAAGCATCGAAGGAAGTCTGAAGTTCGACGATTTAGAGTAGTTTGACCATTGCAAAAGTGCACTGAAACTCACTCTCTGTTATAAGTCTTGCAGGAGAGTTTCTTATTTTGTCATTTCGATTTGGATGAAAATAAAACGTATTTCTGGACTATTTGGAGACTCTGAATTTATATGAGGAATCGGCATACTGGTACTTCAAAAAACTTCGAAACCTCAAATACACTAAGAAAAACTTAGTTTTTATAAGTAAGCATATGCATCCAACGGTAAAATTCAACCAAAATGTTAAGAGGTAGTTTCCATAAAACTGAGACCTGCTACGCTAAAACGGACTGCATATTCGTGATCGTCGTCAAAAATAAGTCTAGAAATGTTATATTATATACCTGATAAGAGAAAAAAGTTTGATCATGTAAACCTGTGTTATGAAGCCAGTCAGTTGTGGAGAAACTTCAATACTGGGCATGTTTTGTGATGATGATGAGCTTTCTTCTTCAGTCGTTTCCCGTCCTCCACTCACTCACCGCCCCTTCCTAGTGTTCTCAGTCACGCTCTGCCGTCACCCTCATCTTATCATGCTAATGCTGATTTTTTTTTTTTTTTAAGTAAAGTACTGAATGGAATGAAATTAAACGCAGTGAGCATCGTTTTATCTCGTTTACAGTTATTGGTCATCGGATCATCCATAAACACAGTTGTCATTAACAGAAACTAGTAGTCATTGTGGCGCTGATGGGACAGTACTCGTTAACATTTACATTAGTTACATAGCCAAGTTAATATCACTGCACAAATCCTCTTTTTTGCCACTACCGTATCTCCCCATCTCTACCCCCTTCCCCCACACACTTTTCATATTTCTCCTTTCCACCAATATCCATTACTTCTTCCTTATGTTCTTTCCCTCCCTCTTCCCCTTACCCTCCCTCTCTTAACCCCATCCACACCACCACCCTCCCACCTTTGTTAAACCCCCTCTGATTTGTTTTATCTTCATTATGAAAAACGATTCATAACAAGAATACAATTGTCAAAATAGAAATGAAAGACGTGAGTGGCAGAGCACCTGACTCGAGACCGAAGAGTCCCGAATTCGCACCGCGCCTGCGTAAACTGCCTTGCCGGGAGAGGTGGCGCTCTCCTGTCATCTAGCTGGTTGTAGCATCCATGGCTCAGTGGGTTATAGTGCTCTGACAGAAGGGTTGGATGTTTGAGCCCACCCATGGGTCACTGGTAGACATCAGGAAGGGCAACCGGTCATAAAAGTGTTACACGCTCCAAAACCGATGTCCTCTACCCCTGGCGCAATGCCTTAACCCTTATAAAAAAAAAAAAAAGGGGACATGGCGTAAAACTATCTATCTATCTACTGACAGACGCCATAATCCCGTAAGGGGTGGACATCTGACTGAGTTATTTGTTTTACGGGGAGGGGCACTAACCCTCCACCAACCCACTTGGTGACACGTAGGGAGCACTTATGGTTTGGTTGTATGGTTACCACCCAGCGCTGCGAATGGTTTCTTGGCTTACAGGAAACCATTTGGCTTGTCAGTCAATGTAAAGTCACCTGCAGATTAAAAAAAAAAAAAAACAATAAGAAGTGACAGGAAAGATGGGAGAAATAGGAAGAGTGGAGGGCAGGCACAGAAAAAGAATGATACAGGCTAAGGTGTAGGGAGCACTGCATCAAGTGAGTGGATGATGGTCGTCACAACCTACTCTATATCTATATATATATATATATATATATATATATATATATATATATATATATCCTCTCTCTCTATCTCTATACCATATATATATATATATTCTCTCTCTATCTCTATAACATATATATATATATATATATATATATATCTTCTCTCTCTATCTCTATACCATATATATATATATATATATATATATATATATATATATATATATTGTTACATAGCCTATGATTTCATCATCCTTTGTGTAATTTTAACGCACAGTTGCTGCATGTTTGATCACGAGCGTGTTCTGCCTCAGTCCCCCCCTTCTACCGTTATAGTAGAGTAAGTCGTTCTCTCCGTTATACTTTGCGGGATTTTCAGCTCTTTGTCCCCATGGCTTCATTTGCGCGTCCTTCTTACAAGTTGTATCAGGCTCTGCTGGCCCCTATATAATGAGCTCAATCTCTGCATCATTGCCACTTAGATCTGCTCCTCATTTTGTTCACATCTCTGTCCTCCCCTGTACAGATATTATTATTGTGAGTGCTCAAGAAATCTCCAAACATCTAGCAGCTGTGTGTAATTTGAGTATAACTGTTGTATTTTTTCTTGTGCTGTGTAGCATAGGGTTAGTTCTTAGGCCTGGTGAGGTCTTTGTGATTAATGTTGGGTTTTATGTCAGTCATTTTTGATAATAGTTTGTATCTGTAATAATTTATCTTGCATTCACTGAGTATTATCTGGTATCTCATTTTATCAGGGCTGACTTAGATAAATTTACTCTTGCTAATTTCGTGTTAATAGAGGCTATTGCAGTTAACCATATATTTAACCTGTTTATTTGCCATTACATTATCCTTATGAGTCCTGAATGTTTTGTTGTTAGTTTGAGCATTAAACTTTAACTTGTAATTTTACCTAACTCTTTTGTTTTGAACCTGGAACTTTACGGGACAGTAGTGACTCTTCGTATTCTCACTTAAAGTGTACATTATCTTTCTCTGTTCCGTAACAATATATATATATATATATATATATATATATATATATATATATATATATATATATACACGTAGGCCTATATGTATATATGCTTGGTTACCACTAGTGCACACAAACAGCCATTATAATTGCAGAATAATATAGCCTCCAATATTGTAAAGGCTTTATGCTCTCCTCGACTTTCCCCAGCCCTGACTGCATACCCCGTCTTTGCCCTCCTTTTCTCTGTACCATATCCTTCCTCATTTCCACACATATCTTCCTTAAAAGAAGTTTCTATAACTATGCCTCTTTCTTTTAGGCACGCTGTTCTTACCTTAATACACTTCCTCATTAAATGTTTTGTCTTTACTGCCTCCCTACTGATCGAATATGAAGCAAAATTTCGAAGCAAAACTAGAATTAGTTCTGAGCTACTGTTACGTAAGACGTAAATACTATGATAATCCTACAGTCCCTAACCGCGGTCGTCACACACCACAAAGCCAGCCAGGAGATAGGGCGTGTGTGCTGGGCAATCCCCAGGCCCTGTCTTCCCCCTTACTATTTTTTAATCAGCCCATACCCCACTGACCGGGCTAATGTATGGCCCGGCCTGCACTATAGGTGCAGGGAATCTGTAAACAAACAAACACCAAACAACCGCGGTGTCAGAAATCCTTTGTTTCGAAAATGCGTTAAACTATAATCCATCACATGTCTTGTAATCTCATCCTTGGTACACATAACGATCGAAAATGATTCGTGTAATATTCGTTGGCAACACTAATTGAAATACCAGGTAATCCTTTGCGTCCAAGTCCCTACCGGTACTAAACAATATTCAAACACTACCGTCACATTTGTCAGTAAGAATATCATCCCACCTGCTATACACTGATATTAGCTTAAACTGAGTCACAACTTAACTCTGACTCACAAATATTAAATATCCATTACCATACCACGCAACTTTATCTCACACAGTGTTACCAGGTCAGTAGGCTCGTAGCTCATACGCTGATAGGGACGAACTTCTGCTGTAGACTGTAGATAACAGAAACTAGATAGAAATAATACAACTTGAATATGTAGCCTAAACGCTAATCATTAAATAGTTCCAAAAAATATTACTAACGTGTTCACTGTATTTTATGGCTGTCAACCTGACAACCAATTAAATTACGGTACATTTTGTTCTTTAGTAAATATAAGCACAAGTTGCCAAAATGCAATCATAGCTCTAAGTCGAACAGCGCCCTTCTTCATTTACCGAAGAAAATATACAGTACTTATGATGTCATCCGGATGATAGTCATCTTCATATATTTTATCACGTTTTCTGTTTTGTAATTTAAATTATACATTCCCCACAGTTTTACGCCCACTCAACGATGTAATTCATTTGCCAGATGCTGTTTGTCAACTGGTAGCGCTTCTCAGTCTTTTCATGTTAATCATAGGAAGTAATCTCTATTAGCATTACAAACTATAACGTTTCGCATCCTTCTAGTAAATATGGAAAGGGTCGGGTACTATCTATTTTAACTGATTTTTGAAGGGATCAGAGCCAGTGTTAGCACTCTGTTAGAGAATGTTTTTGTCATCTCTTACACTTCATTTGTTGTCTATGTCTCGTTCTTTTTCAGCGGTGGTTTCAGAAATCTTGAACGAAATATCTTTGGAATTCAAGTAGCTACGCCCTTTCTTACGTATATTTGTCACTAGATAGGAGTGAACATCTATAGATCTACTGAAAATGTTGCTAAGTTGGAAGCTGTGATCTGTAGAAAGGAAACATTCTATACTTTATTGTAAATATTGCAGGATTATGCTAGAATTATGCTAAATGGTTTATTATGCTAAAATTTATACCAACCACCAAATCTGAGACCAATAATGCTAAAAGCATTAAATTATGTTAAATATGGTACCGTTGCACTGTTTATCCTTCTCAGGTCCGCAAAATATTTTATCTTTACTGCAAACTTTTAAATCAGAATATACTCTTCGAACGGAGGGGGTTAGAACTGTCTTCCAGCAAACCTTTCACTAGCTACTATCGACCCTTCCTAAGTTGAATAAAGTCGTTATATAGCAGCGTGAATTAAGAAAAATAAAGTAGTCAGACTGACATGTTTAAGAAATGCATGTCCTTGGTCCCTAATTGAATCAGCCACGGACGATCAATCAGCATGGTGACGTACCGTATGCTGTGTATTATTTTTGGTACCTTACCTACTGACTACCGGTAGCCATGATATTCAGTGGACTGAGGCTATTTTGCCACCTTATTTTACTGGGACATACACTAAAATGACTAATTTTTGGAAATTAATTAAAAATACTAGGAACAGATTTTTACTGGAAACAAACACATGTAATGCAAATTCAAACATTACCCATTGTAATTAACACTAAAGAAAAAGATTAATGGTGCCTTTTGTGGTAAAAAAAAAAAAAAAAAAAAAATGAAAGTTCCTAATCAATTTACTTGGGAGCAGACGACCGATGATAAGCTCGCCTGGCGACCTCTCCCACGCACCCTTGGGTCCCTGCGGCAGCTGGGGCACCCCCCTGGACCCATCATTTGTTGGTCTTACATGTATACTCACAGTACGTCTGAATACGCTGGGGTGCACATTTTAGTGCAAATATCGCTATAACACGAGATAGGAAAGATAACACGAGATAGGAAAGACAGTGCATGGACACAGTACCTCCCTCACACAGGCCGAACACTGAACAGAGGGTAACTAAAAGATGGCCGACTGCCGATCCCCTCCCCCTCCCCCCCATAGCACGGCGCACATTTCAAATTTCGACTTGCAGAAAAGTGACGGCCCCAGTCCTCCAGGTTATGAAGGACGAGGAGTTTAGATACAGATTTACGTCCAGGAGCAGTAGTTACTAAAATTTCATACATTCTCACAATACTTGTGAAATTATTATAATATCAGATACAACACAACTTATGATTTTAGACAATAATTTGCGAACAGAACAAACAAAATATACCTGTTCTGTAATAGTCAAGCAAGTCGCCTTGACGCCCATGGTAATGTTTTCTCCCTTGCCGGCTGGACGCTAGTCAGTAAATCAAACATGCTCATCTGTACAATTATTACGAAACAAATATAAGTCGGTCAAGGCTACAACAAACTTAACCTGCCCCAATTTAACATAAACTTAGCCAACTGAAAATGCGCGAAAACTAATACGCGTGTCAAAATATTTGCCAACACGCATAACAGAGGCTGATGGACCTCCCTGGAGTGAAGGCTGTGCAATTTAAAAAGGTTTCTCTTAATGCATTTCACAAGCAAAACAAAATTTGAACAGTACCAGTACTTACAGTAATCCATAAAAATAACAACTAGGTTATCAAGTGGAATGCCCATTTCAACAGAAAATTTCAAAGGTTCACCGTCCCCGCCCCCC
Organism: Coenobita brevimanus; assembly: GCF_032717465.1. Taxonomy (NCBI): domain Eukaryota; kingdom Metazoa; phylum Arthropoda; class Malacostraca; order Decapoda; family Coenobitidae; genus Coenobita; species Coenobita brevimanus. Next base: position 18,578,521 of record NC_136974.1, on the reverse strand, counting down.
ATGGTCAAATAATAAATTCTGATTCAAGTGGCTCATGGTCACGAAGAAGCTGCTTGCTGCCATTGCCAACCTAGCTGCTGAGACAGAAGCCTCGTCAGCGAACAATAAACTATGCGGTTATCAATGGCTGAGCACTGAAAACATACCAGTGCACCTATATATTTGGTCACTGAAATTCTTATTAAGTATATCAGGCGTACCACTGAACACAATTCATGTGTATGCAAAAGGAAAATTCATTCACGTGCCTCTCGGAGCTCAGGCAGCTAAATTACCAGGTAGCCTGTAACAAGCCGAATACAACTAGACTGTTAGAAAAACATGTATCTACTCAGATACAGCATTTTCCACTAACTAAAAAAAAATCAGTACTGTGTCTACCGAAGGTAGAGATGCGATTGGTCAGCTGAAAACTTTTTTTTTTTATTATGCATAAGAGGTCAGGACAAAACAAAATAGGGTAACTACCTAAATTTTTCAGAGTTCATGAGTAAAAATTCAATGGCTGACCAGGATAGGGTACAGCTGAATTTTTTATATGCGTCTCATCGAAGAAACTAATTAAGGTAGTGTTAGCCCAGAAAAGAACTGGTCTTCTAAAGTAACTTATAGCAGCATAAGTGTTAACCGACAAAACAGCATCGGAAGAAGGAACTGCGGTACTAAGGATCTTAACCGAGACATAAAACAAAAACCACAACCTTATTTATGAAAGCCGCTTACAGGGTGCTGCTTCAATGACGGTACAGCTGGCACGATATATTAAACGAACGGCGTACCGTACCGCAATACGAAAGTAGCAATGTAAGCATTTTATCAGTTACACACACACACACACACACACACACACACACACACACACACACATCATGAAAATAAAAGTAAAAATACACAAATTCATTATATTAACGCAATGAAGCATACCCGAGGCTTAAAAAAACAGCTAAGGTTGTGTACATCAGTAGGCTTATCTAAAGGAGTGATCATTATTATCGGTACCATACCGTAACTTAGTACTGTAATAATCCATCAGTCACTGAATTAAAATTACATCACCAATAACACGGTTAAGTATGAATGTGGTTTCCACACACATGTCATAATCTATGTTCATGTTTCTTGAGAAAATCATCATCATCATCATCAATATGCAGCCATTCCAATGTGATTGTAGGATCTTATCAAAACTTCCGTAGTTAACTGACATATTTTTAACAATGAAATGCCATAGGTTGCTCACCCTTGTACTTCGATGACGTCTTAATACTTCTGCCTTACTACCATAGAACAATTTTCACAGACATCTGGATGTCCCTTTCAAGGCCAAATACCGCACTGCTACTTACAGAAGTTTCACATCAAAAATCAAAGTTAATTTAAGGGAATAATGAGATAGCTATTAGGATGAGGTAGGAAGGGTCCGGGAGCTGGGCCTACATAAATGGTGGTCATACTGAGAAGTACTGGTAAACAGAGAATTCTGACTGAGCAGATGAAAAAAAAAAAAAAAATGGGTTCCAGCCATAGCCTACGATCCCTTCAACGAGAATTTGATAAATTTCCTGATTTACAAAGAACTCCCTGAGAAGTTTACACCGCCCCCCCCCCCACACACGTATAGGCTATGTATGCATGTAGCCTATGTATATCTTAAATGCCAGAACCAATTTCCCTAGCCCCGGAGTCCGACGCTCCTCATGGGACTGGATGATGGATGGATGGATATATGAGTGTGTACCGGTGTGTAGGCCTATATAACGTATATATATACCGTAGATATATATAAATAGATAGATAGATAGATATGTGTGTGGGTGGGTGGGTGGGTGGGTTTTATTCATCTGATCCTGCCATCAAATTTTCTCGGAAGTCACTCACGTCTGATTTATGAAAATCCCTAGACGTTCACGGGAGACCCATGTGAAAGCACTGCTGGCGTGGGGAAAACGTAAAAAATTAAAATAAAAAAAGAATGATGTTTGACAAAACCCGACGTTACAATCAAATTTGTCACGCTAAAAACACTTGTAAAAGGAGCACTTCAACGTAAAAAAAAAAAAAAAAAAAAAAAAAAAACTACCAAATCTAACCAGAACTGATCTGACCTGACCTGAAAACGATGCCTAACCAAAACTAGGATAACATTAGGTAACCTCACCTAACTCAATAAAATCATAATAAACCTTATCAAATATTTACTTGTGTCCGAAATCTGCTTGAGTATATATATATATATATATATATATATATATATATATATATATATATATATATATATATATATATATAATTCTATTTATTCAATGCAAAGAAGAAAAAAACAAAGGTACAAGCTCGAAAAGTTGTTCTTTCGAAGAACAAAACACCGTTAAATTAAAAATCCATTCCGACATGCTGGACAAGATTTTTTTTTTTTTAACTGCAAAGAAGACGGAAGCAAAGGCTTTTAGTATTTTTATTCTTTGTAATAAAAACAATAAAATCATATCAGATTCAAGACATCTGGACTCTGCGTTTAAAGGACTGAAGACCATTGACAGAGGGAAATACAGATTGTGGAATACAGATATAGGCTCCATTTATTCCTTCACTAAAAGAGAACTCATTCAGGCAGACTAAGATCGTCAGGACTACCGTAGCTAGCTAGAATGAACCCATTAAAGATGTCACCGTACTTAAATTGTTTACGAGAGGGGAGACCCCAGTAATGGTTCAATATTCTTATTTTACACACATACCGTTATATACCATCCAAGAACCCATTTCTCTTACAATTTTCCATCGCACCCATTAACCCTTTCAATCCGTTGAAGTCTAGTTTATTACTGCATTCTCGAGATGATTATGGGACACTTTTCCAACACAGGAGGTGGTTAGCTCTAGCTCTAGCAATGCCTCTAATTTTCTGGATCATAAGTTAGATCGTCTGTGCCCTGGCAGTCTACATATGTTGAATTATATAAATGGGGAACTATGTCATCAAACCAACAAAGTTAACAGCACTGAAACTACACAATATTATCAAAACTACCGGTACCATGGCTATGGCATATCATGCAAACTTTAAAGTTTGTTCAGTTTTTAATACCTAAAGAATGCAAGCTGTATTAAGCAAAACTAGAGCGGTATCTTCATACAACAACCATTTGCTTTCATATACGTCGACTCTGTGAGAAGATCGAAAAATAAAAAAAATACATCGAATTTAGGAAACAAATATTATGCTACACACCGGAATAACTTATTTCGTTTTAGTGCTGGGGAACAAAGCCGGTGCAAAATATGGCCTAGCATACTCTCCCCATTTGGTACTTCATTCTCACATGGCGCAGTCCCGTCTACCAGGTCTTTTTCGGCTAAACCCAGACAATTTGATACAGCAAAGCGTGAGTCATAGGAACCTAGTGCTAGTAGTAATTACAGATGTTTCATTATTTTCTCAAACAGTTTATTCCAGCTAGCGTCAGACGATTTCATCATCAAAGATCCAGCCACAGGAGCTTGAGTGTTGAGTACCGTACTTATAGGAAATATATGCTGGCTAAATCATGAAAAAAAAAAAAAATGGAGTTACGCAACAAACCTTACTCGATAATATTAATAATAATAATCACAATTTATTATTATTATTATTATTATTATTATTATTATTATTATGAAGCAGATCAAAATTTACAAAAATGTCAGGTTTAATTAATCGGAGTAGGCTATTTTTTGCTTCCTATTTCCGCACTGAATGTGCTTCTCAGCTTGTATAAAAACGTGAAACAATTTATGTAGGCTACCGATGAAAGTCTGCGAAGTCAAATAAAGATAATACTCCTATACAGAACATGACTTATTGGATGAAATTCGCTTCCCATTTCCGGTCAGCTACATTAATGCATATAAACTGGCACAGCAAATCGTAAAACGACTGAAAGCTACATATTATAAAAACTAATGATGATTTCCGTTTAGTGTACCGGACTGTAAAACAACTGTGCCTACAACAACTGTACTGTCCAGATTAACCCAAAATATATTTGCTACCTCATCTTCCTCAATAATGAGTTTAACGACATATGATCATTAGACCATGGTATTAGTTTGGAAGAACTGCCAGGGAAAAATGAGAGAGTACTGCTTTCTCTCTCAGTGAGCGGCGAGACAGGCATGGAAAATATCCGACAACGTTACAGTACACGAACATAGAAACGTACCATTAAAGGTACGGTGTTTATATACCGGTAGCACATAAGAAACTGCAAATCATTGTAACTGAAGCTCCTCGTTATTCCGCGAGTCTAGCATAATAGACCGGTATACATACTTTCGGTAACTATCAGAAAGTGTACGCAAGTCAGTATATTAGTACCAACTTGCGTGCATCCACCAGCGTGCATCAACCAGGATTATCACAATGCATTTTTAAAAATACACTTTAATTTTACGTGCTTAATTATGTAAGTGCAACAATTACAAATGCAATGAGATACCGGTTTATTTAGCATACCGGCATATTCTGGTAAATAGCACTGCTCTTTTACTGCACGTAATCACTGGTATCTACGCCGAAATTAAGGTTACGCCGCCACGCTCCCCCCCCCTCAATAGAAATCCATGTCTGCTACGAGTTATAGTTAATGAAAATCATTTCGGGTATTGCAGGCCTGTATCCTCGTCTTAATAACCAGTAGAAAGTGGTAAAACGCGATTTAAACGTGCGAGAATTGGTTCTCAGTGGCATTTTCAGAATTCAGTTTCCCCAGTTCTACTTATCATAGAAAGTTCTAGTTTGCTTATTACCGGTACTCTTCGCAAAGTTTTAGTTTACTATTCTGAAATAAAAAAGCGCCTTTAAAAAATCTGTAGGTGAATTCGTTTCAGTATACTATCTATCTATCTATTGCCAGACGCCTCAATCCCGTATGGGGTGGCCATAAGCAAATCGTCTCCATGTCGCCCTGCTCCCAGTTCACACTCCCCTCACTCATATACCTCTCCACTCCATCTCCCCATCTCATCCTCGGTCTCCCTCTCTCTCTCCCCCCTCTCCACCTCACTCTCATACACCCTCCTCGTTAGTCTCTCGCTCTCCATCCTCTCCACATGTCCAAACCACCTCAATGTATTTCTCCTAACGCTTTCTATCACATCCATATCCACACTACAACGCTCCATCACTTCCCGATTTGCCAGTCTGTCTCAGCACGTTAACTCCACATGCTCCTATCCAATAACTCATTTCTAATGCTCTCACTCTTGTGTCCTTCCAACAAGGTCCAAGCTTCACTTTCATATTTTAGGGTTGGTATCACAATACTGTCATGCAGCGACTTTTTTTTTACATCCATGCTCACTTCCCTGTTGCTTTACACTGCGTTCAAAGAATCAGCAACCTTTCTTCCCTGTTGTATCCTCTCAAGCACTTCACCCTCTAAACTTTCATCCTTACTCATCACACTGTACTGTACTGTATACTGTATTGTGTATAAACATTTTGCACTCATATTTTCCTTAAAACTCTTATACCTCCCAAACTGTTGGGCTTGTCTCATTGGTGTTTGTTCCACTGTACCGTACTCAGAGACAGTTTTTCTTTCTATCTATACTAGATTTATGCACATACGGGTACAGCAATTAACGGCGAAACAGGAGTGGGAATTCTGAGTTACTCTGTGGTTTTGATTTCACCTCGTCGGAATTGTTTTATCATCCTAACGCATTTCTTAGGCATCCATGTGAAACATCAGCCTCTGCTACGTCTCATGACACAGGTTTGATAACTGTATGACTAAATTTACGCGCCGAAAAACGCTCAGTAAAAAAAAAAAAAAAATTCTGGGCCGGCCCGCATATGGCAAGCATCTGAGTGCAATGTTAAACAGATGAAACACAAAAACTTTCAAAAACGTTCTTATTGCAAAATACACTTTGTGGTGCGATAACGGTTTTGTTCATCATAAACTGCTAAACTGAAGTGATCGACATTCCATAATGAGAAATCACTGATCTAGCTTTAGAGTTATTAATCTCCGAAAAACGTGACTGACGGTGGGGTCGGGCAGGGTCGCGCCTGACAGCTAATTGTTTTTTTTCCTCTCATACACAGACAGTAAACTTCGCTCCCTCACTCGTAATAATACGAATAACAACACTAACAGAAATTACCGTTATAGTACGTCTCTGATAATGCTACTTTTGTGTGTTTCTCCATAGATAAGAGTTGCCGAATCCGTATGGGAGGGAATTTGTTACATAAATGAAAACTATACTCATGACTATTCAGCTGTAAAAAATAGTATGGTATTACAGTGAAGAAAACAGGTATTCTGTACCGGCGGACGGGTTATCAGAGCCAGTTTTTATTCCTTTGGTAGCGCTAGTATTCTCTCATGTTATCGAAATCATTTGGCTTTTGATTTAACCAAAAAGTCTGTCACTAGTCTCAGTAAGGGAGAAAAACGTCCCATAATTGCAGTGAAAGAATTATTCTGTATGTTTTTGCGGGTAGGCTAAAACTACGGTCTACGGCACAGTTACAGGCGAGAACACACTGAAACAAAAATAACGTTAAGTCTCTCACCTACATCTGTCAGTCACAGCCTTATCATAGGCCTACTAGTTCACTGGTTCCCCAGACAGAACAAGATACGGTAACTTCCATGACCCCTATCTTGCCTATTATGAAGGGGCGTAGCTAGACTTTTTAAAATGAGGTGGCCCAAGGAGAAGTGTTCAGGAAGGATCTGGAGGTATTCCTCAGAAAACAAGGGTAGTCAGTGCCATCCTGGCCACCCCTCTGTCAGAGTTCTTTATCTTTACTCGAATAATCATCGGATCATAGTTTGAATGAGCATGTTGGATGTGACCTTTACACAAGTCGCGTAATCAAAATTACTGACGGTTCTTGCACAAAAATAAACACTCATTTGGTGTTAATTTACAAGCAAGGCAAAGTTTAACTTGCGCTTTTCTGCCACTTGGATTACCAGTGGTTCAATCGCACTAATGGCATAGCATTCGAACTATGAATTCATAAAACCTGCTTTAATCTCATCTTGTGAATATATATATATAGTTTGCAAAGATATGTAGACAAGGTTTTCAGAATCACCCGGGAGTCAATTTCCAGATAACAGATTAACAAACAATTCTCAGCCAAGTCATCAACATCCTCTCCGAATGTGTCCTTAACAAATGAATCGCCTTTTAATTCCAGGAATTATTTACTCTGTCTCCAGGCAGGCTGTATCCTCTACAAGACTGATGGAAAAATGAACCTCACCACACACACACACACACACACACACACAAAGCTGCAAAAATTATGACCAGGAAGCTAACGAAAGATTCCCCAATGGCCCCCCAAGAAATACACAATTCCCCCCTCCCCAGGGGGGCCATAGCCCCAGTTTAGGAACCACAGCACGTGCTCGTCATTTCTACCTGTTTGCACTGCAGTGCTTAGCCACGGATCTCTCTAAGTCCTGACAGGACATTGATTAAACACGGGAATCGTTACCCTAGACATCTACAGTACAGCAGCGGTTCTCAGTCTTTTCTGGGTTGCTCCCCTTCGTAGTTGTGGCCCATATTTCCGCCACCCAACCCAGGCTCCCTCCAATCAAACCCAAAACTTATTCCTAAATTGCTGCTGATATTATTGATGCATTATGTTCAAGTGGACGCTGGCCCAGCTGAATACAGGCTGAATTTGCCGACCTCTTGTTACTCACTGTCCCCCTTTAAGGGAAGGGGGTGGGAGCTCATATGCTTAAGCAATAGCCTGTCAAAGAAATAAATATGCGAGTGCGAGAGACAGGAAACCATTACCTGTGAACATGGCAGACAACTAACACTTGAAATTAGTGAAATTTTATATATGGTGCTAATGATTTATGCACAGACTAGGACAATATCAACCTTTTTATGTTCAGACAATGGGTGCGGTCCATCCTATAGTATGATTTCCTGAAACCTTTAATTTTATTTAAAAAAAAAAAAAAAAAAAAAAAAAACAGTAAGGTGATCAGATAACAGGGAAAGAAGAAACCAACTCATCACACGGGTACATAGAAAAATGTGGTTCGAAGTCTTGAGAAGTGGCAAAATACAAATATTTAATACCTTTATATATTTATGGTTCACACACACACACACACACACACACACATTTGTTCAGGCCATTTTATTCCTCGTCTGGTTCCTCGTTTCCCCCTACTTTGGATATGTTTAACGCCTCCCCTTGAGGAGTGCACCCTAGGTTGTGAACCACTGATCTAAGGACATGACTGAACCTTGTGTTTCGAAGGCTTACTTCACTTAAAATATCTTGAATAAATCTGAAAAATTTTTCGTATGAGAAAGTGAGAAATTAAACTTCATCCCATTTTAGAAGAGAGAACAGTTTATACAAACAAAACTTTTAAGATTAAACGACACCCTACTGTACGGGGGAAAATAGCGAAAGTAGTACCGGTATAATATAAAAAAGGAGCGGGGGGGTAGGGGCAAACAGCAGCTACACTTACCTAAGCTGTAGGGTTTTGTAGGTGAAGGGTTTGTCTGGTGAACTTAAAAAAAAAAAAAAAAGTATAATCCTGTATAGGCTTATGGTATGTGGCAATAGCTGGCCGACATGTCCCGAAATGCAATTACTCCAACAGCAAATTCTGACTGATGCCATTATCGACCCCTGACTCAAATACGTGGATCTGCGACCACACGAAGACAACCCATGTCTTTTTCTCACTTTCTTTTTTCGCAGAGAGGATGAAGCTAGTGCAAATATATATATATATATATATATATATATATATATATATATATATATATATATAAAGTTCCACGAAATCAACCAAACGAACACTGGCAATATCTATAATTCAATAGCGAGATCATTTTGCCCCACAGGTCAGGTAACGTTTTCTATTAATAAGTTACTGCTAGTCTGCTACCTCCAAACGATTATATTCATCTAATGGGAAACCACTTGCAACGAGGGAGTCAACGAAAGTAATATCTAACTCCTCTGGTTCGAATAATCTCCTCTGGCCTAAATAAAACGGTCCGGAGATGGCCAGAGTCAATTAGTAACACCTCAACGGATTGAAGTTAGAAAAAAAAAAAAAAAATAGATCAAACAAATCGTTTCACTCTACACCTTAAACGCAAACTTCGAGAAGTTTCGTTCAACGACTTCAATATGTGCAGGAAAAAAAAATAATACAATTTAAGGAAGTTCCGGCTAATAATTTACGATACTTCGTTTCACTATAAATCCCTAGGCTACAAGATGCAAACTGAGTGAAATACCAGTTTTAAGGTAACAAAACATATCATAAAAACATGAATTTTACAAGTACCCACGAACCAATTACATGTAAAATTAAGAAACATTCCCCAGGTTCGTACTCACCTTGTTCATTCCATGATTCGTACGCAGATTCACTTCACTAAGCTTCAGTACATGTTTAACATTTTCCAGCAATATTTCTTCATACACATCTAGAGGTTTACAGAACACCAATCATTAGTCACTGGCACACATAAGGCAAATTATCCTTTCGTACGCCTCGTAAAATAACAAATACTTGAACAAACAGCAAATGATATTCACTCACATTAAAGCGTCAATGTAATAGCCACTGAATTTAGCTGATTATTTGTTTAACGGAGATTCCGGAAGACAGAGCAAAGTTTGCAAGGATACCAAGGCTTGACGATCGCACACCTACCACGCGCGAAGTCCGCGGCAGCACTGACTCCCTGACCGGCTTTCTGGTGGAGGTGGGCCACAGCTGTTTCCTCCTCCTCTTTTCACTCCCTCCCTCTTCACTCTCTCTCTTACCACTCCCTTCTCCTCCTCCTACCCCTCATCTTACCACTCCATCCCCCTGCTCTTACTCCTCCTCTTACCGCTCCTTCCTACTCCTCCTCTTCCTCTTATCGCTACCTCCCCCTCTTGCTCCCCCTCCTCTTCTTACCACTACCTCCTCCTCTTTCCTCTTTCTCCTCCTATAACTCCCTCCTCGACTCCTCTTACTCTCTTTATCACTCCTGCTACTTTTCTTACTCCTCTTCAGCCTCTTTTTCCTCTTACTACTCCCTCCTCCTCCTCCTAATCCTCTTACTACTCCTTCCTCTTACTTCCTTTACCACTCCCTCCTCCTCCTCCTAATCCTCTTAATAGTCCCTCCTCCTCTTACTTCCTTTACCACTCCCTCCTCCTCCTGTTACTCCTCTTTTTCCTGCTGCTATTTTTTTCTTTCTCATTCGATTTTCTTGTGTGTCTGTGGTTGCTTAACTTCATTCTCCTTTACTGGATGCTCTCTCTCTCTCTCTCTCTCTCTCTCTCTCTCTCTCTCTCCACTTTTAGCATATTTCTTATGCAGTAACACACACACACACACACACACACACACACACACACACACACACACCTTGTGCGGTGTGGTGAGGTGAGGATCTGTCCGTTCTCCCCTCTGGGGCTAAGATGCGAATGAATGTGTTTGAATGGATGTGTAAATGGGGAGTGTGTCGTCCTGTCTCGGCTACCTCCCTTTCCCTGAGGGAAGCAGCCTAGGTACATATATATATATATATATATATATATATATATATATATATATATATATATATATATATATATATATATATATATATATATATATATATATATATATATATATATATATATATAATTTGGAAAATAAAGCCAGTGAACTTAAGAAGCCAGTGTTTACTTATGACGCCTGATCTGATCTTGTGTGCTGTACACCGAAAGGCTGACCATAGGAAGAACAACTCACTGGGCATGTCCTTCCCATACTGTACTACTGCTGTTGGAGCCTATGGCAGTGTGGAACGGGGATGTAACACTGGTGTCAGAGTGTGGATTAAGTGCTGCAATCAGTCAAATCTTCGACATGGAGCAAGGTGGTGTGCAGACAAGTTCCTGAGCTGGGCAGGAAAAGGAAGTGTCCCTGGCGGCAAGAACAGAATGAAGAACATAAAGAACTCCAAGAACAGTTACAAACACAAAGTGTACAACAACAAGCACAGAATGAAGGACTATAGGCACAGAATGAAGGACAGAAAGAACTTAAAGGACAATTACAGGCACAACTGACAGCAAACCCTTTTCTGTATCCTCCTATTTTATCTATACTCATTTCAAAGCCAAACGTGGCTGTTGTGTATATATACGCAACGACTTATCGTGCTCTCATGTTCCTGAACTCGATTCATCTAAATTCTCTACACTCTGGCTTCGGCTTTCCTGTCATTCTCTGACTAAATATATCTGTGCTGTTTACTTATCCCCTAATTCTACTGACTATCAAAAATTCTTCGACTATCTTACTTCTACGATGGAACACATTCTATCCATTTCTCCTTTCCCTGAAATCTCCATTCTAGGAGATTTCAATATTCACCACCACCTTTGGCTCTCTTCTCCTTTCACGGATCCACCTGGTGAACATACCTACATCTTTTCTATCCTTAATGACCTAGAGCAGCTTGTACAGCACCCTACCCGTATCCCTGACCGCCTTGGAGAGAGCTCCAACATACTTGACCTCTTCCTCACAACTAATCCTTCTGCTTACTCTGTTAATCTTTTCTCTCCGTTGGGCTCCTCCGATCACAACCTTATTACCTTAACCTGTCCTATCACTCCGGTACGGCCTGTGGACCCTCCAGGGAAACGTCGTCTGTGGCATTTTGGAGCCACAGACTGGGAGGCCCTCAGGCAGTACTTCTTTGATTTTCCCTGGAATGATTATTGCTTCCATGGCCACGAGCCATCTGAGTGTGCCTTGCGCATTACGGAGGTTATTCTCTCGGGCATGGAAGCATACATTCCTTTCTCATGTCCTTTGACTAACGCAAGAAAGCCTTGGTTTAATCACGCTTGTTCTAATGCTGTCCGCAAGAAGGAGAGGGCCTACAAAAGGTACCGGATCCAACCCACCCCTGAATCACATCATCTTTTCGTTTCTGCCCGGAATCGTGCTAAGTCTGTTCTTCGCTCTACTAAAAATAATTTCATCCATACTAAATGCTCTCAACTCTCAAACTCGAATTCTTCCCAGTCCTTCTGGCACCTTGCCAAAAATCTTTCTAACAACTTTACCTCATCATCCTTCCCTCCTCTTTTCTACTCTGATAGTTCTGTAGCTATTTCTTCTACTGATAAAGCAGATCTCTTCGCACAGACTTTCTCCTCCAATTCCACCTTAGACGATTCCGGTGCTGTTCCTCCATCACTTCCCCCCTCTGACTTCCTCATGGCTGACATTAAAATTTCTTCAGTTGATGTATTTTCTGCCATCACTGGCCTCAGTACTAACAAGGCATATGGGCCTGATGGGGTCCCTCCTGTTGTTCTCAAGAACTGTGCTTCTGTGCTTACACCCTGCCTAGGCAAACTCTTTCGCCTTTGTCTGTCAACTTGTACCTTTCCTTCTTGCTGGAAGTTTGCTCTCATTCAGCCAGTCTCAAAGAAGGGTGACCACTCCCAACCCTCCAACTATCGTCCTGTAATTCAAAAGTTTTCGAGTCAATTCTCAATAGAAAAATTTTAAGGCATCTTTCCTATCACAACCTTCTTTCCAATCGTCAGTATGCGTTTCGTCAGGGACGCTCCACTGGTGATCTTCTCACCTACCTTTCAGACTCCTGGTCATCCTCCTTTCGGGACTTTGGTGAAAGCTTTGCCATTGCACTTGACATCTCAAAGGCTTTCGATCGAGTCTGGCATAAATCTTTAATTTCCAAACTCCCCTCCTACGTTTTCTATCCTTCTATCTGTGCCTTCATCGCTAGCTTCCTTTCTGGTCGTTCTATAGCAGCTGTTGTAGACGGCCATCATTCTTCTCCTAGATCTATCAACAGTGGTGTTTCTCAGGGCTCTGTCCTATCACCAACTCTCTTCCTTTTATTCATCAATGATCTTCTAAGCTGTACATCTAACCCTATCCACTCATATGCTGATGACTCCACCCTTCACCTTTCCATTCGGTTCCCGCAACGCCCATCTCAACAGTTACTTCAAGAAACAAGGGATGAAGCTATGGCACACCTAATGTCTGACTTGGCTCGTATCTCTGACTGGGGTAAAAATAATATGGTTGTTTTTAATGCATCTAAGACTCAGTTCTTACACTTATCAACCCGACAAAATCTTCCACAGGTATACCCATTAATGTTTAATAATATTCAGCTTAATCCTGCATCATCCTTGAACATGCTTGGGGTTTCATTTACTCGGGACTTATCTTGGAAAGATCATATTACATCTCTTGTAAAATCTGCTTCCAAGAGATTGGGTGTGCTAAGCCGACTCTGCTCTTTCTTTACCCCTGCACAGTTGTTGACTCTATACAGGGGTTTTATCCGCCCCTGTGTGGAGTACAACTCTCATGTGTGGGGAGGCTCCCCACATACACCTCTTCTCAATAGGGTGGAGTCAAAGGCTTTTCGTCTCATTAACTCTCCTTCTCTTACTGACTCCCTTCAACCTCTGTCTCTTCGCCGCACTGTTGCATCTTCATCTCTTTTCTATCGCTACTTTAATGGTCACTGCTCCTCTGAACTGTCTGCTTGCATTCCTCCAACTCTACGACGAGCGCGTAGCACCCGTCTGGCAGCAAACTTTCATCCCTTTTCTGTCCAACTCTCTAATGCAAGAGTTAACCGTTACTCCCAGTCTTTCATTTATGCAACAGGTCAGCTCTGGAACTGTCTCCCTCTGTCTGTATTTCCTGCTGCCTATGATCTCCAGTCTTTCAAACGCAGTGGGTCCAGGCATCTCAAAATGATCGGATCTTGAATTTGGCTCTCTATTGTATTTTGTTTTTCTCTTGGAGGGAACTGTTACTGCGGGCTCATGGCCTTTGGTTCCTTCTTCCTCGCATAAAAAAACAAAAAAACACAAAACAAAATGAATAAATTAAAGAACAATTGGAGGCAAAGAATGAAGAATAGAAAGAACGATATGAACATCTTCAGGAGGCAGGAAAAACAGAGGGAATTACAACTGAGGATGCAAGGACAACTGGATGCTTTCATGGGAGAAATGAAGGAAAAACAGCAACAGTGTAAGGAGGAAGTATACACAGCGCTACAGCAGCAGAAATGTGAGGTAAGCAATAACGTGAAGGAGTTCAGACATCTGGACGACCAGGTGAAGCATGTAGATGACAAACTGAAGATTAGTGAGGGAATAGAGATGGAATGCAGACAGCATGCAGACAGCCAGCTGAAGATTAGCGAGGGAATAGTGACGGAGTGCAAACAGCATGCAGATAACCAGTTGAAACATGTAGTAGACCACGTAAAGATAATTAGTGAGAAAATTCAGGCTGTAGAGAAATGTTGCACTGCTGAACCTCAGGTTAGTGTACAGGGAGCATATAAAAAGAATAGACAGTGTATATTGGATTTGGACGAATCCCAAGCAAAATACCATTAAAAACTGCACGAGATTTAACTCCTGGGCTTAATTACGATGCCCCAGTTTTTAGGACGCAAATCATTGAAGTGCATGGCTATAATGGGGGTCCAATTATTAATTGAAACTCCAGGAATTTGATGGTAGAGTATCTTGGGAAACTTACTATGCACAGTTTGAGTTACTTGCTGATCAGAATGGTTGGGATGATAGGCAGAGGGCAGTGCAGCTTGCTACTAGCCTTAACGGTGCCGCAATGGAAATTCTGGGCCAGCTGTCAGTGATGGAGAGGAACAGTTATCAGTCCTTAGTGTAAGTGCTGGAGAGCAGATATGGAACCATGTACCAGACTGAGGTTTATGGGGAAAGATTCCAGAGTCATGTACGGCTCCAGAGAATCCCTATAGCAGCTTACTCATGACCTGGAGAGTATGGCAAACAAGGCATACCCTGGAGCAGCACCTAACCTGTTGGCTATTCTTCTGAGGGACCAGTTCATTGATGCTATTGTCAGTGCACAGTTGAAAGTGCAAGTAAAGCAGGCACAACCCAGAAGCATGCAAAAAGCACTAGCCAGGGCTCTAGAATTTGAGTCCTACATCAGGTCCAGTACGTCAACTTTTCAGGCAGGCTGTAGTGCAGGATTCAAGGCAAGAAAGGCTCAGGTATGTGAAGTGGACATTTTTGAAGGAAGGTGCTGGTACTGAGAAAATCGAGGACATAGGGAAGAGGACCGTTATAAGTGGAAGAGGGAACAGGACAAGATCAGAGGAAGTTGCTGGTATTGTAAGAAGCTAGGACATCAGAAAGTGGAATGCAAAATGTGGAAGAGAGGGCAGGAGAAGATCAGAGGAGGTTGCTGGTTCCGCAAGAAGCCAGGACACAAGAAAGTAGATTATTACAAATGGAAGAAGCAGCAAGAATGGAACAGTGCAAGGAACCCCAGATTACAATAAACGGGTGTTGGACATGTGGTGAGGTGGGACACTTCATCTATGAGTGGCCAAATGAGAAGGACGAGAGTAAATTAGTGAAGGCTGGTGACGAGATGCAACAACCAGCCAGTTTTTTCCCAAGAAGCCCCACCACTAAGGAAATGCAGAAGAACCTTGATTAATAGTGTGCGAGAAGATGGAAGAACAGACGGCAACCAGTGTAGTAGAAATGGGAATCATAACAAGAAATGCAGCCGTACTACAGTGACAGGGCCAGCATCAGATGCAAAAGACCTGAAGATGATGCAGATGGAGGATGCAGATTTACAACCAGTGTTAGAGAGGCTGCAGTGAGTACAGTGTGACCATCTTGGGAAGAGGTGTCTAGATTTAGCCCTGCGACCAAGTTACTGGAGTCAGTGGGACCTTCTTCATTTGAACAACAGACTACTGGAGTGGCAGTGGGAGACATCCGATGGCCTCAGCAAGTACTGGCATTTGGTAGTTCCAAAGAAAATGAGGTCTAAGATCTTGGATGAGTCTCATAACCAAATCACTAGGGGGCACCTGGGAGTGAAGAAAACTCTAAACTGGCTGTGACAGAGGTTCTACTGGATTGGGATGCGTCAGGATGTTGAAGAGTGGTGTCAGACCTGTTATGTATGTTGTGCCAAGGAGCCCAAGAAACGTGGTTGCGCCCCTCTCCAGCTGTACCAAGTGGGTGCATCGATGGAAAGAGTGGACATTGCTGGACCTTTGCCATTCACTGAAAGAGGAAACCGGTATATATGTGTTGCTATGGACTACTTCACAAAGCAGCCAGAAGCTTATTCTATCCCCAATCAAGAGGCTGCGACTGTTGCTCAGGTGTTGGTTGACCAGTTTTTCTGTTGTTTTGGGATGCCACAAGAGTTACATTCAGACCAGGGTAGAAACTTTGAGTCTGCTGTGTTCCGTGAGTGCTACAAGTTACTGGGATCAGGAAGACCAGGACGACCCCACTAAGGCCAAAGTCAGATGGGATGGTGAAGAAATTCAGCTGGACCCTGGGAGAAGAAATGGCCAAGTACTGCACAGAGGGACAAACAGAATGGGACCAGAAATTACCTCCTTTTTTGATGGCATAGCAGTCTGCATCCCATGAGTCTACTGGCCACACACCTGCAAAACTGATGCTGAGCCACAAGTTACATTTACCTGTTGACTTGTTAACGAAAAGACCACCTGCTGAAGAGCTGCCTACAGACACCTCAGGCTATGTGAGGCATCTTCAGGAATGGCTGGCTGAGGTACATCATCAAGTGCGAGGAACTCTAAAGTTTTCAGGTGTAGTGATGAGGCACAAGTATGATGCCAAGGCAAATGAGGTGAAATTCAAGGATGGTGACCAAGTTTGGTTATAGAATCTGCAGAGAAAGAAGGGAAAGTCACTGAAGCTGCAGAGCCCATGGGACTGGCCTTACACTGTGTTGGACAACCTATCAGACATAATGTATTGGACTTGGGGAGGCAGGAAATCTTGCCCAAAGGTGGTACATGTGAACCGTCTGTGGCAGTACCATGGGCCAGGACAATACAGCTGGGATGTCTCCAAGGAATCGTGCTCCCCCACAGCTGAGGATGTTGCGGAGGACCAAGGAGCTGAAGTACGAGAGGATGGTGACAGTTTCCCCAGAGAAGAAGTGCATCAGTAGGAGGACCAAGACATTCCAAGAGGAGTGGACTGTGTGATGGAGAAGGGACGTCATTGGAAGCACAGGAGAAGACCTCATAACTTGAAGGATTATTTTGTGTATAGTTAGATATTTCATTAGGATTAAGGTTTATGTTTGTATATATTATTTAGTTTTGTCGGGACGACAAAGGACTAGGGAGGAGGTAGTGTTAAAAAGTGGGATTTGCCAGTTAGGTATTGCTAGAGAATTCACAATGTTTCCTGTAATTCTGTACTTCCGTTACGAATCATAGTTGCCAGTTAGCGTGATGTTTGTGACTAGTTATTTTGTAAGTTGTACATTAATTGTTGTGCTCTTTTTCTCAGTAATGTTTTATTTATGTTACTGTTAAATTATGTAATTCAGTTTAAGTTTGTATGCTAAAAATTTAGAGTGTTATATAATGTAAGAAAACTCTGCCATGTTTTGGATGTCTCTGAGTTGGCAACTGTTCCTTCTCTTAGAATGTTGATCATTCTAGAACAATGCAAGCTCATATAAGCATGGGGAAGAGATTAGAACAGGTTCAGTCAGCTTCAGTTCAGTTTGAGTGTAGTTCAGTGTCAATACAGTGCCGTTTTTATATTTTCGGTGCTTGTGAAAACAGTGAAGTTGGAGTTGCAAAGCATTAAGTGTAATTATTTGGAAAATAAAGACAGTGAACTTAAGAAGCCAGTGTTTATTTACAATGCCTGAGCTGATCTAGTGTGCTGTACAGTACACTGAAAGGCTGACCATAGGATGAACAACTCACTGGGCAATGTCGTTCCTATACTGTACTACTGCCGTCGGAGCCTGTGGCAGTGTGGAACGGGGATGGAACAGTATTCTGCTACATATGTAGGTGCTTTGTTGTGCATAGACAAGGACAATACAACTGCATTCACGACAAAATCTCTGTTGTGTTTCCTTTTCATTAAACACTGGTAATGGAGAGAAAACACGGCCGCCAAAGAAAGTATGTTGCACTTGCATGAGAGGTATAGAATTGGAAAATATGTAGTAAATTGCTATGCCATGTGTAGTCCCAGTACTATGATGTGAGCCAAGAAACCATGGAAATTACTGTCATTTCTGTTCTCTCTAGCGAGAGATATTAAAAAAAAAAGAAAAAAAGAATCCTTTATCTAAAAGCAGTGGTTCTCAACTTTGGAGGGGTGAGAAATTTCCAAAGAGAGCAAGAGGATCCAGAGAGAAAATAAAGAGATGCATGAATAAGTGTGTGTGTGTGTGTGTGTGTGTGTGTGTGTGTGTGTGTGTGTGTGTGTGTGGTGTGTGTGTGTGTGTGTGTGTGTGTGTGTGTGTGTGTGTGTGTGTGTGTGTGTGTGTGTGTGTGTGTGTGTGTGGTCTTTTCGAGTGAAAATTAAAGACATAAGGAATTGTCATACTATATGATTGATCATACCCCAGTTATTATAAATCTGAATATCAAAAAGTAGGTTTTCGTTCCAAAGCTTGACATAAATCTGCCCAGCCATTTTCAGTATTAAATTAAAATTACACAATCTTCAAGTGCCAGCTGCTTGTCAGGTCCACAGATGACAACTTCTGTCTCACACTCACATATTTATATCTTTGATTAAATGATAATTATGTGAACCATATAAATAATAACTATTGGTACGACAGATGCCAAAGGATTTGAAACATACGTGTTGGTCTGATGTGTGTGACTGTGATGTGCTATTTTACGATAATATTGTGGTGCTTATGATGAACAAGCATGTGCTGATTCGATGTTTATGAAGAGGTGCTGTTTTCTGACAATGTAATTTTTATGTAATGGTGATGTTTCTTGGCCATTGCAATGCCAAGTGTTTATGACTATGAACAAGTTGTGTTTATGAACATGCAATGAGTTGTTTCTGACAGTGTGGTTATTTTAATGACCATGTGGCGGTGTTAATCTCTATGAGTGGTGTCCATGACTATTTGATGGTATTTATGACCATTTGGCAGTGTTTATGGCCATGTGGTGATATTTCTGAACTTCTGGTGGTGTCTCTGACCATGATGTTTATGACTATGTGGTGATGTTTATGATCGTGACTATGATCATTTAGTGGTGTATATTACAATTTGCTGGTGTCTATGATCATGGGGTGCTGTTAATGACTACGAGGTGATGATTATGACTATGACAATGTGGTAATGCTCAGAACTATATGGTGGTGTTTATGACCAAGCGATGATGCTTGTGGGTGTTACTTTTTTTTTTTTTTTTTTTAACAAATGGTAATGTTTGTGACCATGACCAAGAGTGTAGTATGACCATTAGATGGAGTTCATGATCATGACCATGTTGTGATGTTTAATAACTTTTTGGTGTTTTATGGCCATGTTGTGGTCTTCATGACCATAAGGTGATGTTTTTTGACCAAGAGGTGGTGGCCATGACAATGTAGTGGTATTTATGATCATGACCATGTGGTAGGGGGTTTTGACCATGTGGTGTTGCTTATGACCATGTAGTTGTGTTTATGATCATGACCATGTGGTAGGGGGTTTTGACCATGTGGTGTTGCTTATGACCATGTGGCATTGTTTATGAATATGTAGAGGTAGTTCTAACCATTTGGAGTGTTTGACCTCTCTTGTGTTGGGTACTATCCAGTTGCTGATGTGATCTTATTTTAGTGACGAAATTAATTAAAAGTAAAACTGACTTCCGATTACTTCTTTTTGAATAACGTAGGTGCACAAGCGGGACGCCTTCACGTTGTGGCATCAAATCTGTGGACTCCAGTGCCAGGTTATTTAAAAGTCCCTCAACCCTACCCTTCCCCCCGCCCATATCCCCTGAAAAAAGATTTATGGATTGCAGAAGGGCTAATTTACCCTGCATTCAACTTGGTTAACATTCATTTGAACCTGAGGCAACAATAAAAACAGCAGTATTTCAGGAATAAACGTTTAGAGTCAGATGATGGTAGGATGTGATGGCAAGGAGTCATGGGGAAGTGGACCAAGGCCAAGGGAGGCATGGCCAGAAAAAGGTTGAAAACAGCTGATTTAAACATTTGCCCTGATAACAGTGCTACAAGGTCCTAAGGTTCCAGTCCTGAGTCCCCTGGACAGGTTTCTGTGCCAGTATAAAGGGAATATTCTACAAGGGCCATTGAAAGAGAATGGAAATGTTGATGGCTCATTTGCATAATCAATTAAGATTAATAAAACCATAAAGCCCTAGATAAGGAAAGAAATGCCTCCAGTATACAGGCAGCGAATATCCATCAGACACCCACGAAAAAATTAAATCTTACACTTTTTTGGCCTCAGATCAGACAGTATATGTTGGACCACCAGCTTAAAACAAACTGGCGTGAGGAAGAAGCATGGAATACTTTCAAGACTGTAAAACACTGTTGAAGGTAGGCTGAATAACTTTAAAACACTGGTCCAAATGTGTGTGTAAAAGTATATTTCTTACACTCTCATCTTGAGTATTATCCTGAAAAACTGGCTACTTGAAGTGAAGATCAAATTGAAACATTCCACTAGTAGATACAGTAAATAGAACTGAAGTATAACAGAAGCTGAAACGTAGCTTAATTGCAAACTACTACTGGATGCTGAAGAGTGATTGTACAACGATTGTGTAAAACAGTAAAAAGACAGACTAAGGAAAAGAAGAAATTAACTTTGCCTGTAAGCCTAATGTAATGTTGATCCACACCCATATACATTCCTTTCTTTCTGTATTTGCAGGGAATAATTTTAGGCAAATTAAAATACTCTTTTTGAATCGCATTATTTTTAAACCTTTGAGTAGATGTTAAAAATATACGTCAGTGCCTTTAGTTTTGATTTATTAGTAGTTTACTAAAGGGTGATTGAGCAAAATGAAGGTTGGTTTACAAATAACCTCCCCCCCCAAAAAAAAAAGAACTGGAAACATTCTGAGTTGCAAAACACTATTAATCGTTTCTAAAAACGCACACAAGACTTGAGAGAGAGAGAGAGAGAGAGAGGGGATAAAAGTGGTGTACAGTTAGCCCAAAATATAATTGCACTGGTGCTTGCCTGCAAATATCTGCAGAACTAAGTAATAGTCTTTCCATTACAAAATGTTTGCAGATATCATTATTTCCATACCGTTACTGAGTCTGTGGCGTCGTAGGCGAATGCCCCACCCAAAAAAATCTGACCCTCCCTGGACATCCAGACCTTCTGCAAAAATAATTCGATCGATATTTTTTTTACCCTTCTCGTAAAAGTAACGAACAAACTCACAGACAGTCACTTTCGCATTTCGCAGTTTCCGATAATTTCTCATTGTCGCATCGCACATGGTCGCCAAAATTTTTGTTTGGTATTTTTCTGACATTCCCTAGAATAACCCCGACCTAATGCAAAAAGAATTTGGCCGATGTCTATTACTGTCCTCGAGAAAGAAACGAACAAAGGGACACACACACACACACATACACACACACACACACACACACACACACACACACAGTTTCATCCATCCACCCATCATCCAGTCCTATGTTGCCCCATGAAGAGCGTAGGAGCCCGAGGCTAGGTACGTTGGGCCTGACATTTAAGATGAAAGTGACTAGCCTCACTCATCCCTCAGTGGCATTACGGGAGCAATAAACCCCAACCATCACTTGGATATAAACCTATACACAGGCTCAATCTGACTGGAGCACCTTAACCCCTTAACTGCGGGGCATCACTTTCGTGACGCTCAGGCTCAATAGATCATACCGTGTGGCATCACTGTGTTATTTTGAATTCCCCAAGGCTTTCAACTGGTGACTTGTATCATCTGTCAGTACTGCTAGTGTCCAACAATAGTCAGCACTGCTAATGTCATCTGTACTCCCATCCATTGTTGACAATTTAGCCATTTTTCCCTGTTCTTGACTCCCCTCCCTACCCCCCCTCCATTACCCTCTCCTCCCGCCTGCCCAGCCACTCCACGCTAAGCAAAGCTTGCCTGGATTTTCCCACTGATTTCATTCATTGAAATGAGCCCTATGCCCTATTCTTATTCAAAATAATATATATAAAAAAGAAAAGCGGTAACTGATAGTGCCATACACCTGAAATTAGCTAATTATCATTTGCAAAACACCCACGTGCACTCGTTCACTAATTTTCCCTGCTTATTTCCCCTTGAAATATGCTGTATGACCTATTCTTGTAATAAAAATATATATATAAGAAAACAAGGGAGAAGCCTAAGTGATATTTACATGCACCTGGAACTACCTAATTTATTATGTATTGTCTAGATTTCCTGCCAATCATTTTACAGCATATAAATTAGCAGCTGTCACCACTTGACATGTCAACCCTTGGCTGCCCATATACGTCACGTCATTCAGTTTACTGTCGTCTTTCAAGGTGAAATCATGTCGGATTCGCGCCCCTCCATTTCCACCTCTTCTGAGCCCACTGCAAAGGGCCCTGTGACCTCTACCCCTACTAAACCTCATGTGGGAAGGGGTAAAGGACTAAGTGACTCTGCTGTTGAACGTGAACTGGCTGATTTATCAATCATAATGATGGACAGTGACTACAATCTTTCTGGTGAATCGTGTGATGAGCCTATGAAGGAAATGATGACAGAAACTCCAAGTACGAGTGCTTCAGTGTCCCAAGTTCGTCCTGGCTCCAAGGGAAAGGAACCCTTAGTGCAGCAAGGGAAGGAATTGGGGAAGCGAGTGAAGAGGAGGCAGGTTAGGCTCGAAACAATGGCCCCGTGTGACCCAACCTGCCATGAGTCCCCGTGGATCACCTCCCCGCTCTCCCAGCCCCACTTCACAAATATCTTCCACCTCTTCAGTCGAAATTTCTCCTGAGTCTTCGTCGTCGAAGTCTCCACCAGCACAACAGTGAAGGCAGGCCGTAGGGGAAGAGGTAAATCCCTTACTCGTTGTAAAAGTAGACTTGTTTCTAGAGTAAGGGCTGCTAGTGGTACACGGCAATCTAGGATCAGTCGGAGTGACCTTGAAACGGCCCAGTCTGCCTCACAGCCACCCTCATCCACCCTCACCCAGCCTACACTGCCACAAGAGAGAACTCTGGATGCCTTCGTGTGGATGGAAGATTCTGATTTTGGCCCGGAACAACTCCACTTTGACAAGAGTTCCTCATGGATACAGCCTGCCTTCACTCTTGATGAGGATGCTGAGTGTGTGGACTACATTTTGGCCTTCCTTAATGATGAAGTCATGCAGCACATATGTCATGAGACCAACAGGTACGAGTCACAGCGCGCTGCAAGTGGTGCAGGTAGAGCGAAAATGCAACAGTGGACCGTGCTTGGAATGCAGGAACTGTATGTGTTCTTCGCCCTCATGCTTCTCATGCCTCATTCACGGAACCATGAGTTGGAAGATTACTGGTCCATGGACCCTTTACTACCATCATCCACCCTCAGTAAGTAAATGGCCAGAGATCGATTCCGTAACATCATGGGAAACCTGCACTTCTCCAACAACGATGTATCTTCCCAGACTGACCCATTCTGGAAGATCCGGGAGATTCTGAACAGAATGAGGGATAAATTTATGTCATTCTTCCACCCATTTCAGAAGGTTGTCATAGATGAATCCATGGTACCGTTCAGAGGACGTCTGAGGTTCGTACAGTACATTCCTAGCAAATGTCATTGGTTTGAAATAAAGTTCTTTGTACTGGGCGACTGTAAGACGGGGTACATCCTTGACTTTGTCATCTATTCAGCCAGCACTGTTGATCTGGACAAAACATACCCCCTTGGCTTCTCAGGTTGTGTAGTGAAAGTGCTGCTTGAAAGATATTTTGGTGGTAATCATGTGCTGTATACTGGCAACTATTATACAGCACTGAAACTTGCTAAATACCTTTCAGAGCATGGCATCGGCTCCTGTGGCACTGTCAAGAGCAATTGTGTCCACTTCCCCAAGTTCCCCGAGGCAGGAATTTCGCAGTGGGGAGACATGCACCTACGCAAGTCTGAAAAGATGCTGGCAATGGCATGACAAGAGGATCTTGCACAAGCTTACCACCGTACACAAGGGGGAACTCCAAGACACTAGGAAGGTCGACCGTAAGACAGGCGCACCTGTGACGAAACCTGATGCTGTAATCGACTATAATATCAACATGCGGCTGGTGAACATGTCCGACATGATGATTGGAGAGATCGACTGCCTCAGGAAGAATACTAGGTGGTACAGGAAAGTGTTTCTGCATCTCATTGCCATGACGATGCTGAACGCCTTCATCCTGTACAAGATGAAGGTAAAGCCACCCAAGTCCTTCTCCTTGAGGTTGTTTGCCAGGACCTGTGTTCAGCAGCTGCTTGAGATATATGGTAGGGTGACAGCACCAGCTCCAAGGCACCATGCTGTAAGACTTCCCGACAGACTTTAGCAGATGGTGTACATGGATTGGCACAGACTGGTGCAAATGCCTGCCACTACGAAGGCTGCGATCGGCAGGTGCCAAGTGTGTGCACATACCACCAGATGCACACCTGAGCACAAATGCATCTCTTGGCAGCGCTGAGTGCCATTTCCCCCTCTGTGTACCCTGCTTCTTTGATTACCACAGCCTGAAGCATTTCTAAAACAGTGCAAGTGGAAATGTAAATAATGTGTAAATAATGTGTAAATAGCAAGTGAAAGCAATGGATGTAAATATAACTGAACAGTGGAAAATAGTTTTATAAGTTACTGCAAGTGACAGTGCATAACATAATGTAAATAAAATAGAAATGTAAATAATGTAAATAAAAGAGAAAATGTAAATACAAATGTAAATAATTAGTAATATAAGAATATGAGTACAAATACTTGGAGTAATGACAGTGAAAGTGAAAGCTTCGCTCTCTACGCTAGTTTACTGAACGAGAAAGTGAATGCCTGGAGTGAAAATAAACTACTGTTACTGAAGGAAACTTATGGATAAATATTGTATATATTAATACGTGTAATAAAGTACTAGGAATATAAAGTGTGAGTGTGTTTAAGAATAATAAATGACAGAATACCAGCGGGGAACGAGTGCAGGTGGAAAGCTCGTACGCGCTCATAATTTACATTGCTTTCACAGTGTGTGTGTTTTTTTTTGGAGTATGGATTCCAAACTACCTGAAATTCATAGAATGATGTTTCTGGTGATAATATCAGGCAGTGGTAATCATATTACGAGGTGCCGGGAACTGTAAAGTGGAGACTTCATTACCCAACTTCAGAAGTCTCCACAAGTTCTACGGTAGTCGACAAAGGCTCAACAAACATCCCAGGAGAAAGCTGAAGGTATGTGCCATAAGCATATTTAATTATAATATTCTAGGACTAATAACTGATTTTTGGAGAATATTTTTAAAAAGTCAGTCGGATCGCGATTATCCCCGCTGGACGGGCACGGACCGCTTCCGACATCCCTGCGGTTAAGGGATTAATTACCCGCTAAACCACCAGGCGCTATAATTTGGTTACATGGTTGCCACCTAGCATAGTTAATGGTTTCCTGGTGTACAGGAACCCACTTGGCTTGTCACTCAATGTAGTGTCACCCATAGGCAGAAGGAAGAGGAAAGAATGAAGGAAAGAAGGACATAAAGAGGAGTGTAAATTCACCCATAGGCAGAAGGAAGAGGAAAGAATGAAGGAAAGACAGAAGAGGAAGGAAGAGAGTAAAGGGAAGACACCCGAGAGTAGCACTACATCGAGTGAGAGGATGGTGAGCACCCCCACCTACCGCAACACACACAGTTTGACTTTATAATTTAGAAACATTTCGTTCATGTTTACAAAGGAAGTATCTGGTAACACTGTCTCTAACACAAATAACCCAATTATCAGCCAGTACAGTACTTTGTGTATACTCTTCCACTTATTTCATTAATATTCAATTTAAGAGGAGTAGACTGTAGCACCGAGGAGTAGACTGTAGCACCAGTCGAGCAGGGCAGTACTCCCAAAGTGGATGGAAAGCTGATGACAGGGAGAGCTGGAGCTCCCGTTTCATCAGCCCTCGGTACTAGATCCTGACCATCCCCTTTTACTGAACTTTTTCCGTGTCAGAGTAACACAGAGAGTAGGCCAGCATGCTCTCCAATACAAGTTTCTCTATCAACACCAAACTACATGCACAGTACAGGCTTCACTTCCTTTCCCAAAATTAAAAAATCATGGCAGCACTACACGTGGCCTCGGAGTCCCCTGGGGGGGGACCATAAACGCCCCCACCATCCGCCCCTCTCCCGGTGACGACTGGAGCTGCCTGGAACCAATGTCTGACTCTCTTCTTCTTCATTTCTGCAACATTCGCGGCCTTTCCTCTAACTTTCGCTCTGTTGAGCACCACCTCTCCTTCTCTAAACCTCACCTTCATTTTCTAACTGAGACTCAGCTGTCTGGGGCAACTGACAGCAAACCCTTTGCTGTATCCTCCTACTTTCTCTATACTCATTTCAAAGCCAAAGGTGGATGTTGCTTATATGTACACAACGACCTATCTTATTCTCATGTTCCTGAACTCGATTCTTCTGAATTCTCTACACTCTGGCTTCGGTTTTCCTGTCATTCTCTGACTAAATATATCTGCATTGTTTACTTATCTCCTAATTGTACTGACTATCAAAAATTCTTTGACTATCTTACTTCTACGATGGAACACATTCTATCCATTTCTCCTTTCTCTGAAATCTCCATTCTAGGAGATTTCAATGTTCACCACCACCTGTGGCTCTCCTCTCCTTACACTGATCCACCTGGTGAACTAGCCTACACCAATTCTATCCTTAATGACCTAGAGCAGCTTGTACAGCACCCTACCCATATCACTGACTGCCTTGGAGAGAGCTCCAACATACTTGACTTCTTCCTTACTACTTATCCTTCTGCTTACTCTGTTAATCTTTTCTCTACGTTGGGCTCCTCCGATCACAACCTTATCACCTTAACCTGTCCTATCGCTCCGGTATGGCCTGTGGACCCTCCAAAGAAACATCGACTGTGGCACTTTGGAGCTACGGATTGGGAGGCCCTCAGGCAGTACTTCTTTGATTTTCCCTGGAATGATTATTGCTTCCATGGCCACGAGCCATCTGTGTGAGCCTTGCGCACTACGGAGGCTATTCTCTTGGGCATGGAAGCATGCATTCCTTTCTCATATCCTCTGACTAATGCAAGAAAGCCTTGGTTTAATCACGCTTGTTCTAATGCTGTCCACAACAAGGAGAGGGTCTATTAAAGGTACCGGAGCCAACCCACCCCTGAATCACATCTTTTATACGTTTCTGCCCGGAATCGTGCTAAGTCTGTTCTTTGCTCTGCTAAAAATAATTTCATTCGTACTAAATGGTCTCAACTCTCCAACTTGAATTCTTCCCGCTCCTTCTGGCACCTTGCCAAAACCCTTCTAACAACTTTACCTCATTATCCTTCCCTCCTTTTTTCTACTCTGATGGCTCTGTAGCTATTTCTTCTACTGATAAAGCAGATCTCTTTGCTCAGACTTTCTCCTCCAATTCCACCTTAGATGATTCCGGTGCTGTTCCTCCATCACTTCCCCCCTCTGACTTCCTCATGGCTGACATTAAAATTTTTTCAGCTGATGTATTTTCTGCCATTTCTGGCCTCAGTACTAATAAGGCATATGGGGCTGATGGAGTCCCTCCTATTGTTCTCAAGAACTGTGCTTCTGTGCTTACACCCTGCCTAGGCAAGCTCTTTTGCCTTTGTCTATCAACTTATACCTTTCCTTCTTGCTGGAAGTTTGCTCTCATTCAGCCAGTCCCAAAGAAGGGTGACCATTCCCAACCCTCCAACTATCGTCCAATTGCTTTAACATCCTGTATCTCAAAAGTTTTTGAGTCAATTCTTAATAGAAAAATTTTAAAGCATCTTTCATGTCACCACCTTCTTTCTGATCGTCAGTATAGGTTCCGTGAGAGACGCTCCACTGGCGAGATTCTCACCTACCTTTCAAACTCCTGATCATCCTCCTTTCGGGACTTTGACGAAAGCTTTGCCATTGCACTTGACATCTCTAAGTATATCGATCGAGTCTGGCATCAATCTTTAATTTCCAAACTGCCCTCTTACGGTTTCTATCCTATCTGTTCCTTCATTTCTAGCTTCGTTTCTGGTCGTTCTATAGCCGCTGTTGTAGACGGCCATCGTTCTTCTAGATCTATCAACAGTTGTGTTCGTTAGGGCTCTGTCCTATCACCAACTCTTTTCCTTTTATTCATCATTGACCTTCTAAGCTGTACATCTAACCCTATCCACTCTTATGCTGATGACTCCACCCTTTACCTTTCCACTCGGTTCCCGCAACGTCCATCTCAGCAGTTGCTTCAACAGACAAGGGATGAGGCTATGGCGTAACCTAATGTTTGACTTGGCTCGTATCTCTGACTGGGGTAAAAATAATATGGTTGTTTTTAATGCATCAAAGACTCAGTTTTTACACCTATCAACCCGACAAAATCTTTCACAGGTATACCCATTAATGTTTAATAATATTCAGCTTAACCCTGCATCATCCTTGAAATACTTGGGGTTTCATTCACTCGGGACTCTTCTTGGAAAGATCATATTACATCTCTTGTAAAATCTGCTTCTAAGAGATTAGGTGTGCTAAGCCGACTCCGTTCCTTCTTTACCCCAGCACAATTGTTGGCTGTATACAGGGCTTTTATCCGTCCCTGTGTAGAGTACAACTATCATGTGTGGGGAGGCTCCCCACATACAGCTCTTCTTAATAGAGTGGAGTCAAAGTCTTTTCGTCTCATTAACTCTCATCCTCTTACTGACTCCCTTCAACCTCTGTCTCTTCGTCGCACTGTTGCATCTTTATCTCTTTTCTGTCACTGCTTCAATGGTCACTGCTCCTCTGAACTGTTTGCATGAATTCCTCCACCTCTACGACGGGCGCGTAGCACCCATCTAGCAGCAAACTCTCATCCCTTTTCTGTCCAACTCTCTAATGCAAGAGTTAACCGTTACCCCAGGTCCTTCCTTTATGCAACAGGTCATCTCTGGAACTGTCTCCCTCTGTCTGTATTTCCTGCTTCCTATGATCTCCAGTCTTTCAAACGCTGTGTGTCCAGGCATCTCGAAATGATCGGATCTTGAATTTGGCTCTCTCTTGTATTGTGTTTTTCTCTTGGAAGGAACAACAATTGCGGGCTCGCGGCCTTTGGTTCCTTCTTCCTCGCATTAAAAAAAAAAAAAATGTGGTGAATGTTTGATATTGGTTTGTATTCGTATAACAATAGGTTGTAACCCATGACCTTATATTCTTCCTTGTATGTGTGTGTGTGTGTGTGTGTGTGTGTGTGTGTGTGTGTGTGTGTGTGTGTGTGTGTGTGTGTGTGTGTGTGTGTGTGTGTGTGTGTGTGTGTGTGTGTGTGTGTGTGTGTGTGTGTGTGTGTGTGTGTGTGTGTGTGTGTGTGTGTGTGTGTGTGTGTGCAGTCTACAAAGTTTTATGTGTAGGTTATGAAAGACTTCTCGATCTGGGCCGGTTAGATAATTTTTAATAAACTTCAACACAAGTGGCCTTTTCTTCGCTGAATTAATTCATCTGATGGTACCAAGTGTAACTAAAATAAGACATCACGATTGAAATATAATCTTTATTGCCGATTATAATGTAACTGTTGACTTCCACCCTTTCTTCTCTCTGTCCCCTCTGTCCCTCATTTTCATTTTTTGTTTCTTTTCTCAGCCACTTTCCTCCTCTTTCCTCCCTTCCTTCCTCTGTTCCTGCTCTCCCACCCCTTTCCCTTCTTTCTCTGACCCTTCCCTCCTATTCCTTCCCGTTCCTCTTTTTCCCACGTCTCCTTCGCTCTAGTCGTCCTCTCTTTATTCTTTCTCTCCTCTGCTTCTTTCTACCCGTTCCATTCTATGTCCTCTCTCTCTCTCTCTGTTTGTGTGTGTGTGTGTGTGTGTGTGTGTGTGTGTGTGTGTGTGTGTGTGTGTGTGTGTTCCCGCCCTCTATGTCTCTCCCCTCTGTCCCTTTCTCATCTCCCTCCTCCTCCTTCTCCTCTCCTTCCTCTCCCTGTCACTTCCTTACTCACCCTACCCCACCTCTCTCAGTTCCCTTCCTCTCCTTCCTATTTGTACTCATTCCTTCCATCCCTCGCCTTCCTCTGTTTTTTATTCATCCCTCTACCACTTGTCTCACCCCGTCTGTTTTCCTTCCCTTTTCCCCCACTCTCCTCCTCTCCCTGTCTCCTCCTTCCATCATTTCTATCTCTCCTTTTTTTTTTTTTTTCTGACTTCCCTCTTACACCAGTCTATTTCACCCTCTCCTATTTCTGTCCCCTTCCTCTATCCTTTTTATCACTACGACCACTTTTATCATCCCCTTGCTCATTCTCCCTGCCCTCTCTCCCTCCCTCAGGGTGGAAAGCCAGTGGTGCAGTAATAGCATATTCAGCTCGCAGCTAGAACTAGATTAAGAATCTCGGGTCTGTCCTAAAATTGAATTAAGTTGTTTCCTTACTCAGCAACACGCTAGCTGAAATTAAATTGCTGTGTCATATTCTAGGTGACTTGGTAAAAACTGACTGGCTAGGTTCATAACCCTCATGCAGACGATAAGTATAATAACTAAGTTATCTTCTTTACCCTCTTCCGCGTTATGTCAGCCTTCCCTCGTACACCATTTCCCTTCATTCTCCCATCTCCCTCCTGTCTCTCGCAACCTCTTGCCTGTGAACAGAGTGTGACTACCAGTCACCCATAAGTCACTGATTGTTTAAGACTTTTTGTAACAACTACGCTTCAATACAGCTATGGCCGTAAGATATCCAGTGTATCGTAATTCATTCGAAGCTTCAAATCTTTTAACTAAGATGTTCTTCATTAAAACAGACCCCACCTTAAAAGCATCTATAACAGTTACTATGATGTCATATCAGTTTTATTGATGCAACTTGAAAGAGTCCTTTACGCCCTATAGCTACTAAATAGTTTTCTCCCTGCGACCACCACCATAAACGTGGTATCACTGGCATTTATGATGGCGCTATCCACAATGCTTTGTCATAGACAATAGTTTTGTGGGTATGTGGAGACTTTAAGTCTGCTTCTGATGCCAGAGTGGATTTTATGGAGTAATATAACGTAGACCAATTATCTGGCCTGGTAGATAACGTTTTTATTGAGAAACGGGTCAGCCCTTGATAACACGGTACCTCTGCCTATGCCAAATACATTTCGTTGCTGTCAGCAGGAAGTAATACAATAGTAGTACAAGTACTGGTTTCACCAGATTCAAGGCGTTATATGATAATGAAGATGTGTTAACGCACACATGGTTTAAAGATAATATACAGGGAGGAAAGGGGGTTACAGCATACGAAGAGTGAACAGAAGTTATGGAAATGTTTTGCACCAGGAATATGGTTAGGCGAAGGAAGGAAGGTGGAGGCGGAGGGGGGGAGGGAAAATGAAGGAATGACGTAGTAAGAGGATAATGTTTTATCAAGTCTGGATGGGCAGTTCCACTGATACCAGTCATCAGCCTTTGAGAGCCTTACACACTGAGGCTGAATCGGCCATAGGGTCTTAGACTAAATGGCGTCGTGACTAATATACTGTATTTTCTCTTGTGATTTATTCTGTACATTTCAAAAATCATCTTCTGTATTACTGATGTTATGATCAGTATCAAAAACGAAACATATAACATAAAATGCTAAGATGAAATATACAGTTTAAAGTGCTAAGGAAGAGATGCTAGGATGTTTCACATGCCGTCTAGAATGAGGCCCAAATTGTGATGCAAGTAATCGAAACGTGTGAGTCGGAATGAAAACTGATAGAAAACGCGGATGCACTGTGGTGCTTTGTAGGTAACTCTCTTTACGGTGCCAAATAGACGAGTGATGTAGATGGTGATGAGAAAATTATGGAATGGTTAACCCGCTGGCTGCACGATGTGTACGAGTATTTTAACTCACGCTGCTGGTGCAGCAGATACAAGAAAAATAGGGTATTTTTAGGAGCTGTTTTGCCCCACTTATACTTAACTAAATATGTTTAAATTATACCCACACAAACTTCAACTTTTCCAATAACGTTCGAAATAAACTAGAGGTCCGTAGTTGATCCAGGGGTGGAGGGAGATGAAGTAGAAGAGGAAGTGTTCTGTGCAGTAGGCAAGGGCTGATTGCCCAGGCAAACGCCTGGCAGCGTTGCAAGTGGCCGCTACGCCATGTATGGGACGAAGTTTGGAAAGTGACTTCCGTGCTTTGTAGCACACACACACACACACACACACACACACACACACACTGATTTTCAGTTATAAAGGCACTTGTTGCACTGTACTGTTTAATGGACATAACCTATCAGTCTTTATGCCAGATGCCTTAATCCCGTAAAGGGTGGTCACAAACAAACGCTTTCATGTCCCTCGCCATTTCACTGCCCTCCCTCCACCCCCCCCCCTTTCTCATATACCTCTCCACTCCAACCTTCCAACTCATCCTCGGACTCCCCTTCCTT
This sequence comes from Coenobita brevimanus, assembly GCF_032717465.1. Taxonomy (NCBI): domain Eukaryota; kingdom Metazoa; phylum Arthropoda; class Malacostraca; order Decapoda; family Coenobitidae; genus Coenobita; species Coenobita brevimanus. Next base: position 18,545,955 of record NC_136974.1, on the reverse strand, counting down.
CTGCCCCCGTCCACCTCATTCACATACACTCTCCTTGCCAGTCTCTCGTTCTCCATCCTCTTCACGTTGCCAAACCACCTCAGTGTATTTCTCCTATTTCTTCACATCCACATCTACACCTCAACGCTCCTTCACTTCCTCATTTGTCAGTCTGTCTCTCCACGTAACTCCACATGCTCCTCTCAGGTAACTCATTTCCACTGCTCTCACTCTTGGCTTGTGTCCTTCCAGCAAATTCCAAGCTTCACTTCCATACAGTAGAGCTGGTATCACAATATTATCATCCAGCGGCTTTTTTTTTACTTCCATGCTCACTTTATTATTTCTTATCACAGCTTTCAAAGAACCACCAACCTTTCATCCTTGTTGTACTCTTTCAAGCACTTCATCCTCCAAACTTCCATTCTTACTCATCACACTACCGTATTTAATACACTCACATTTTCCATTTCCTTATCATCCAGCCTCACTGTACATTCAGTGACTTCATATCTCTTGAAGACAATAACTTTACATTTCCCTACATGCACCTTTAGATTCTGATTCTTACACACTTTCTAAAACTCATTCACTAAGCCTTGCAGTTTCCCTTCGTCTTCACTTAACAATACAGTATCATCTGCTAACAATACAGGAAGTTTCCAAACTCTGCCCTCTATCATTACAGCCACTCCATCATACACTGCCATACCTTGTATGTCTTTTAAAACCCCATCCATATACACAATGAACAACCACGGGGACATGACACATCCCTGTTTCAATCCAACATTCATACAGAAAAATTCACTCAGTTCACTGTCCACACTCACTGCAGCCTTAGCGTCCTCATACTTACTCTTCATGGCTTTCAACAACGTCCCATTTACTCCATATAATCTAAATATTTTCCTCATTCCTTGTTTATCCACTGTCATATGCTTTCTCCAAATCTATGAAGGCCTCTTACAGCTTCTTTCCCTTCTTAGAAACTTTTTCACTAAAGACCTAAGGATGAATATCTCATCTATACAACCTCTTCCCTTCCTAAAACCTCCGTTCTTCTCCAACTACTTCATCTGTTATTTCCCTGACTCTTTCAATAAGTATCCTACCATATACTTTTCCTGTTACACTAAGAAGATAAATGCCTCTTTGATTACCACACACTTCTTTCCCCCCTTTTCCTTTGCACGGGGAAATAATTATAAGCCTGTGGGAGTCTACCTTCCTCCCAGGCCAATCTGCACATCTTCCATGTCCATTTTACTACTATCTCTCCTACAAGGTCAAAATCACAAACTGCACATTTAGTGCTAAGCTTGCCATGTGACTCTAGTAATAACTGAGGTGACAATTCTCTGTATATATATATATATATATATATATATATATTCACAAAATCTGTCACTTATTATTATCACATATTACTGCAAAGTCACCTAAAATTTACTGAAGTAAGATAATTGTGCAGAGTTGCCACGTATGACAAAATATAGCACTTGCCCACCAAAAACAGTCAATAATTTACTTATTTTTGTACCACTTAAAACTAGTTATACCTTTACAATTTTTTTTTTTTTTTGTCTCAGCAAGTACTAGTCTCTGGTATAAAAAGAGTACAGTCTTCAGAAACTTTTTAGCTGTTGTAACTTTCACTTTCTCTAGTGTCACTTACCATTTTTCCATATTCACTATTTTACTAATTATTAATTTTCTCACATAATAAACAAGGATATTTATACATATTTATGATCCTTTCTGACTCTTAAAAAGCATTTGGATGTGTGCCAGGAATGGAAGCACTCCCCCATATATAGGCCGACCTTGCTCATGGAACTTATAACATTCTTCCTCTCGTTTTGCTTATGATTTTTTGCATTTTCTCAATAAGTATATCACCTGTTTTTATCATATATAACTACAGTCACTTACAAGGTAATGAAGTACAGTAGCATCTACTAAGTTCCCATGTGATGGAAAAAAATGAGACACTGTACATCACCAAAAATAGCCACTTTTTAACTCTAATTTTTACAACATATTACTAGTTATGCACGTACAAGGCAATTTTCTGTCTCACTGACACTTGCATTTGGTTTTATATAAAAAAAAAAAAAAAATCAAAACAACTTCGTAGCAAGTTTCTCTTCCACTTTTACAAGTGTGTAATACACTGCAGTGTCACTCAACATTGTCTCCATATCCACAAATACACCAGTTATTTAATTACTTAACCTAAGGAAATAGGGTACTTACACTTTTCTGAAGCATTCAGAGGTGTGGTAAGCACAGAAACACTCTCAGAGCATCACTTTCACTTTTAGTTGTGTTTAGCACACTGCATTATCACTTGCTATTGTCTCATTCACTATTACACTTTATACTTCTGTACAAGATAAACCAGGATATTTACACATTTACAATATTTTCTGAAGTGATCAGATGTGTAGTAAAAATGGAAGCACTCTCCCATATGAAGGCTGACTTTGCACTCAGCACATGGTCACACGTGCTCGATTTTTTTATTTTTTTTCCCCCTAACTTCAGCCTCCTTCCCTTTCGAGTCACCGTCAGAGGTGTCATTGGGTGGCTGGGAGTGCTTCCTGCTGGTTGGTGATGTGGGAAGGGGGGTTGCTGGGAGAAACAGGGCAGCAACCTCATTCCATGGTGGCCAGAAGGTGAGTGAATGATGCAACACCAGGCAGTCTAGAGGGAACCCACGTGACACACTCAAGGAGCATAATCATGAATTAGGTGGGAATAGCTGAGCATGAAAATGTAAAATTTTCAATGTTCTTCCAGGACAATCGCAGCTGCCCATACAGTCTTCCCAGAAAAACTTGCAGTCTAAGGTTAAAAATCTATGTAATATCCATCTTAAACAATTATTTACCAACCAACAAAGCCTCTGGTCCAGATGGAATTCCTCCAACTGCTTCCAAAAAGTATTCCCAGGAACTTGCTCCTGTTCTAGCTAAATTATTCAGGCTATGCAAATGTACTTCTTCATTTCCTAATTCTTGGATAGAAGTCAATATCCACCGAATTCAGAAGAAAGGAAGTTCCTCTGACCTCTGTGATTACAGACCAATGACTATCACATCTTCTCTTGGTAAAGTATTTGAGACTGTAATTAATAAGCACATCAATAAATATCTTGAATCCAACAACTTAATTAGTGATAGACAGTATGGTTTCCACCACGAAGGATCCACTGTTGATATACTCAATCTCCTCACTCCTACCATCCATCAGTCAATAAACAAACATGGAGAGACCCATGCTGTAGCCATTGATATTTCTGTGTGGCCCCTTTCCTTCCTCTCCTGACTTCCTTGCTATGGCCTATCACCTTTTGTTTCACTGATTTCCTCATATCTCAGCGACAGAAAGCTAAGAGTAAAAGTAGAAACTGTATATTTCAATTTCCACTCGATTAATACTTGCGTGCCAAAAGGAGCAGTTCTGGATGTAACCCTATTCTTAATTCATAGTAACCCATATATGGATGTTGGGGTCAATTTGACCCCACAACTTCGTTTTTCTCGGATAGTTTTGCTTCCTTTAACTAGACTTCTTCCTTCTGTGACTTTAAATATTACTACGTGGATCAGTATCTTGCAAAATATCAAGGTTTTATTGTATTTGTTTGACTGATATACAATGCTTTATACGTTTCTACCTGACTGGGGTCAAATTGACCCCAGTGCTTATATCCATATTTTCTCTTTGTAATCATGTTAAATTACTTCGATAATACATGCAAGTGTATATCCAAGTCAAATTAATGCACCTATTCGCTCACACATGCTAATGCACGCACATACACACATGCGCACATTCAAACATACACATACCCAAACTTCCATGCATATATACACACACTGTTGGGGCAGGTGTGTGAACGTTAGAAGCCATAGTGTCGATGTGTGGGTCGAGGTGTCACATCATCATTTGTACAGTAAAATGTTGTCATTTGCCAGACAAAGTGTCGTATGCATGCATGGGCATGCGTTGTATGACTTGTCTTGCATGCTAAAATTACTTGGTCGTATGAAAGGCAGCAGTCAGTGAATAAAATTCGATGAGAGCTGTTGTGTGGTTTTGTATGCAGAATTTTCCAGTCAGGCAATGTTCCAGCACAAATTGGCATTGTATCTTGCTACAGCCAGGCAAAGAATTACAACTGGTGCTGAAATACGATGTATCATATAGGCTTCTGATTCAAAAGAAGAGTGTTATGAAGATATCAGTGACGAAGAATTTGCTGTTCCTGAAGATACAGCCAGTGAAGAATCACAAGAATCATCAGATGAAGAAACAGCAGCAGCATCCACCAGCTCTGCTCCAGTGTCTTGACTGCTCCTTTGGATGAAAAATTGAGAATGGCTGCTACCCTGCCTTCTCAGGGACGACAGCAAGCCCTGAATGTAATATGGGAAAGAGTTGGAATCAGTGGGTATGCTCCTCTGAGGATCAGTGAAAATCCAACATCTGCATTCGATCTCATTTTTGATACTGCGCCGTATGAAACTATACTCACTAAAACAAACCATGAAGGGAAATAAGTGACAGCAGGTTCTTGGGAACATATTTAAAAAATGAACTGAGGGCGTATATTGGGATATGTATGCTGAGAGGTGTGTACAAAAGCAAGAACCAGTCTGTACGTTCTCTGTGGGACTCATCTACCTGCCCACTAATTTTATCAAAGACAATGTCAGTGAATCGCTTTGAAGAAATACACTGCCACCTGCTATTTGACAACCCTGCTACCTGAAACAGCCAACTTGTTCGAGACAAATTAGTGGCTGTGCATCTTCTTCTAGATGGGTTTATGCACATTTCCCAGTTGTCCTATTGGCATACTGAATGTGTCACTGTGGACAAGCAGCTGTACTACTCCAGAGGTGTTGCGGATATATACAGCACATGCTCTCCAAACCGGCCAAATGTGGAATCAAGTTTTAGATTCTTGCTGATGTGAAAACAAATTACGTATCCAAAGTTATGAGGTACACCGGATAAGAAGAAAGAACAAACGAGCTGAGGACACACGTCATGATGAAGTTGTTGAAACTTATACATAACTCGGGAAAAAACATTACTACAGACAACTATTTCAGGAGCATCAAATTGGCCAGAGAATTGTCTGTGAAGTCTCTGTCCTTGGTGAGGACAATGTGTCAAAACTGAAGAGAAGTTCCAAAAGAGCTGTGCAGTGCACTGTACATCAGTATGTTTATTTACACCGAAGGCCAGATACAATATGTATCTTATAAGGCCAAGCGGAACAAGAACATATTTGTGTTGTTAACTCAGCACAAGTCTCCAGACGTGGTAGATGAGCCAAAGAAGAAAACCGACGTGATTCATTACAACACAACCACCAAAGGCTGGGTCGATTGTTTGGACGAATGGGTTAGCACCGACAGTGTAAAGTACAGGAGTAAACGATGGCATGTGGTAGTGTGGTGCATTTGCTTGATCTTGCCTGCTACAACGCATTTGTACCATACAAAGAAGTTGTCCCATCGTACATGCAGCACAAAAGTCATTCATGCCGTATATTTCTCGCTGAACTTGGAATGGAGCTCAGTGAATCATATCGTGTTTCAAGGACATGACAACCGGAGGCCTCGAGCAGTCAGGATCCATACGAAACTGGTAGAAAAAGATCCAGATGTGAGTGTTGTCCACAAATGAACGACAGGCCAAAAGTGTGCAGTGTGCAGCAAATTCGTATGTCGTGAATACAGCATAACAAGATGAACTTCGTGCTAAATTTTTGTTTGTGCTATGCAAGCTGGAGTAGTCTGTTTGATTTTTGTAAATCCAAATAAGCAGTTTGTGTTGATATAAATTTCTTATATGGTGATTCTAAACTACAAATAATTTATGGTCACAATGAAGATATAACCTGAGAAAATCAATCACTGTAAATCAGCCAGATTTCAGTAAAACACCACTGGGGTCAATCTGACCCCAGTCACGCACGAGTGATTAGCGAAATTTCCATGCATCCATGGGTTAATGATCTCTTATCAGTCACCCATAATCCCATTGATTTATATGCAGATGACTCAACGCTTCACAGTTCTTTCACACTTAAAAATCCTTTCACAAAATTTAAAATCTCTAACTCACAACTCAGTGCAGCAATCCCCATATATCAAGACTAACCTAGCTAAGATCACTGATTGGGGACAAAATGACATTGTGCTATTTAACGCTAGGAAATGCAAATATACATAGTTTACTAATAGACATATATTGCTTGATTCCTATATTGTGTCTAGGAATGTAATAGGAATGTAATAGGAAGATTGTTCGATGTGAGAGTTCTGAGAGGGGAGGGTGGAGGTATGTCTGACCACTACCTGGTGGAGGGAAAGTTAAGAGTAGGTAAGAGATGGGTGAGAGCTAGGAGGGTTAGGTGTGGCAGGGAGGTTTTGAAAGTGAGTGAGTTGGATAAAAGAGAGAAAAAGATAGAGTATCAGAAGAAATTGAAAGATGAGTGGAACGCACTGAAAGATCAGGAAAATGGCAGTGTGGAGGAGGAATGGCAGTTGTTTAAGAGTGCTGTAGGGGGCATGCGGCAGAGGTGTGTGGTGTGAGACGTGTGGGTGGTGGTGTAAGAAAAGGAAGTGAATGGTGGTACGAGGAAGTAAGTATGGCTGTGGCTGAGAAGAGACGTGCATATGAAGTGTGGCTGCAGAGGAAGGATGAGATGTCATATGAAAGGTATAAGGAAAAGAGGAATAGGGCGAGAAGGGCTGTGCGTGATGCTAAAGTGGCAGCAGATGAGAGGTGGGGTAGGCGGCTTACAGAGAATTTTCAACAGAATAAGAAAATGTTTTGGAAGGAGGTGAAAAGGGTGCGAAAGGAAGAGTCTGGGAAGGAAGAACGAGTAAAAGCAGAGGATGGAAGGATGTTAATTGAGATGGATGCAGTAAGGAAGAGATGGGCAGAGTATTTTGAAAGATTGTTAAATGTAGTGGAGGAAAGGGTGGCTGAGATTGTGGCAGATGGAAGGGTGCAAGGAATAAATGTGTTGGGAGAGTTGAATGATTCTTTGATCACGAAGGAGGAAGTGCAGAAGGCAGTAAAGGAGATGAAAACAGGGAAAGCTGCAGGTATGGATGGGTGTGGTGTGGAATGCCTGAAAGGTGGTGGAGTGACCATTGTTGACTGGTTAGTAAGATTGTTGAATGTGTGCTTTGTGAAAGGTATGGTGCCAATTGACTGGACAAGTGCTTGTGTGGTCCCGTTGTATAAAGGCAAGGGTGATAAGTATGAATGTACTAGCTTTAGGGGTATAAGTCTGTTGAGTGTTGTAGGTAAGGTTTATGGTAGAGTGTTAATTATGAGAGTTAGAGAGGGTACAGAGGGAGTGATTGGTGAAGAGCAGTGTGGCTTTAGGAGAGGGAGGGGATGCGTGGATCAGGTGTTTGCTGTGAGACAAGTGTGTGAAAAGTATTTAGCGAAAGGCAAGGATGTGTTTTGGGCATTCATGGATTTAGAGAAAGCGTATGATAGAATTGATAGGGAGGCTTTGTGGACTGTTTTAGGACTGTATGGACTTGATGGTAGGTTACTAAAAGGGGTGAAAAGTTTTTATGTAAATAGTAGAGCGTGTGTAAGAGTGGGAAATGCTGTGAGTGACTGGTTTCCTGTGAGAGTGGGGCTGCGACAGGGATGTGTGATGTCGCCTTGGTTGTTTAATATTTACATGGATGGTGTTGTAAGGGAGGTGAATGCAAGAGTTTTAGGTGGAGGTCTGAGTCTGGTGAATGTTGATGGTGGAGAATAGAATCTGATGCAGCTGCTGTTTGCAGATGATACTGCACTGGCGGCTGATTCAGAGGAGAGATTGAGACAGTTGGTAGAGGAGTTTGGAAGGGTGTGTGAAAGGAGGAAATGGTAAGTAAATGAGAATAAGAGTAAAGTGATGACGTGTACGAGGTTGGTAGATGGTAGGGGGATGAATATAGCTTTGAATGGCGAGTTGCTTGAGGAGGTAGATTGTTTTAAATATCTAGGGTCACATGTTGCTGTGGATGGAAGAATAGATGCAGAAGTGAAGTTTAGAATAAATGAAGTAGGAAAGGTGCTGGGAGGAATTAAAAAAGTGTTTAGATGTTGTTCACTTAGAATGGATGTAAAGAGAAGGTTGTATGAGGGTGTTGCGGTACCGACTGCGTTATATGGGGCTGAAACATGGAATATGGGTGTAGCAGAGAGGAAAAGTTTGAATGTAATGGAGATAAGGTGTCTGAGGGGTATGTGTGGAGTGACGCGCATAGATTGAGTGCGAAATGATGAAGTGCGAAGGAGAACTGGAGTTGTTCGGGAGATGGCTGGTAGAGTTGAGCAGAGGGTGTTGCGATGGTTTGGGCATATGGAGAGAATGGATAATGAGCGATTGGTGAAAAAGATAACTAGATCTGATGTGAGAGGTATAAGGCTGAGAGGAAGACCACGAATAGGATGGATGGACAGTGTGAAGAGAGCACTGGATGCGAGAGGGATGTCTGTTGAGCAAGGAAGAGTGGCTGTGCGTGACAGAAATAAATGGAGAGAAATTGTGAATGAATAAGTGATGACACAGCCCTGAGGGGATATTCTCCCGCATTTGGTCTGATCAGCTAGTCAGGTCAGGTGCGGGTAAGGGGACGGGTCCGTTATGATGTGGCAGGGGTAAACCAGCTCTGCTGTCGGGCCCTGCTGCGGATGTCACTGATTGCATTGCGCAGTTGACCCTTGTGCAGTGTGGTGCGGTGAGGATCTGTCCGTTCTCCTCTTGGGGCTAAGATGCGAATAAATGTGTTTGAATGGATGAGTAAATGGGGAGTGTGTCGTCCTGTCTCAGCTACCTCCCTTTCCTTGGGGGAAGCAGCCTAGGTATATAGATATAGATAGATAGATAAAGTATTGAAATTCTGGGTATTTCACTTAACAGTGCTCTCAACTAGGCGTCTAATATTAGATCACTTGCTAAAACCACTTCAAAGAAACTTGGCTTAATGTACAGAGTCCGTAACTTCTTCACTGAAGAGCAGTTAGCAATAACTTACAAGAGTTATGTGCACTTTCAGCTGGAATATTGCTCACCCTTGTGGAACGGTTGTGGAGAGGTTGCACTAAAACAACTACACAAATTCAGAACAAAGCTGTTAGAATTATTAATAACCCTGTTATTACAAACGACCTACCTCCCTTACAAGTAAGAAGGAATGTTGCCTCCCTTGCATTATTTTGCAGATACATTTATGGATCACTTGGGTCAAGGATTGTGTGGGTAAGGTTGAAAGTTGGAATACAAATGTGGGCGATTTGTGTGTGTGTATGCGCCAACGCAAGATCGTGCTAGCAGAGTAAGAGAAGAGTTCTGGACAAATGTGGAAGTGTGCATGGAAAAGTTTGGAAGGAATGAGAGAGTGTTTTTGATCGGTGATATGAATGGTAAAGTACGGAATGTGAAGGTGGATGGAATAGTTGGTGAGTGGGGTGTGCTTGCTGAGATAGATGAGAATGGCAGTGCGTTAGTGGACATTTGTGCTGGGAGGGGGTTGGTGATAGCCAATACCCTCTTCAGGCATAAAATGATCCATAGGTATACATGGCGAGTGATGAGAAGGGTGGGTGGTGAACTGAATGAAAGGAAGGCAATGATTGATTATGTGTGTGTGGATGAAAGGATGAGAAGATGTGTAATGGATGCAAGAGCTTATAGAGGTTGGGGGAGTGGACTTTCTGACCACTACTTGGTGGTGGCCAGAATTAGGATCCAAGTAAGATGGAGAAATAGAAGAAGGGAAAGGCGAGAGGAAGGAGTATTTGCAAGGAGAGTGGAAAGGTTACAAGAGGATGAGAAAAAAGCAGAGTATAAGAGAGAAGTGGAGGAACGATTGGACAAACATGAATTGGAGCAGATGGGGGACGTGGAAGGTGTGTGCAGGATATTTACAGAAGAAATATGTGCAGCTTGTGATGTAGTGTGTGGGAGGAAGAGAAGACGGAGGGGGATGCAAGGAACAGCGTGGTGGACTGAAGAGGTGAGACAAGCTGTGGCACAAAAGAAGAAAGCATACAATGAATGGATGAGAATTAGGGCTGTGGAAGAAGTTGCGAGGCGGAAGAGAGAGTTATATGTAGAAAGAGAGAGGTGAAAAGATTAGTAAGAGAGAGTAAGAAGAGAGTGGATGAGGAATTTGGAAGGAATTTGAGTGTAAAGTGGAGGGATTGTAAGAAAATGTTCTGGAAAGAGGTGAAGAGAGCAAGACAGAGTGGAAGTGAGGTTAGCAGGAGAGTGAAAGATAAAAATGGTAGATTACTAGTGGAGAAGGGAGAAAAAGTGAGCAGATGGAGAGAACACTTTAAGGAATTGTTGAACATACAGGATGGAAGTAATGCGAGTGTAAGTGGCTGGGGAATGGCTGGGAGAAGGAGGGAGGTGAGAAGACAGGAAGAAATCAGTAGGATAGAAGTTGTGGAAGCAATGAAGAAAGTTAAATTGGGGAAAGCCCCAGGAGTTGATGGAGTGTGTGGTGAAATGCTGAAGCATGGGGGAGAGATTTTAGTGGAATGGATGTAGAAGATGTGTAGATTGGCCTAGGAGGAAGGTAGAGTCCTGGAGGATTGGAAGTCAGGTATAATTATTCCCTTGTACAAAGGGAAAGGGGAAAAAGAAGTGTGTGGTAATCATATGGGCATTTGTCTTCTTAGTATAATAGGAAAAGTGTATGGTAGGATACTTATTGGCAGAGTTAGAGAAAGAACAGAGGAATTAGTTGGAGAAGAGCAGGGAGGTGAAATGCTGAAGCATGGGGGAGAGATTGTAGTAGAATGGATGTAGAAGATGTGTAGATTGGCCTAGGAGGAAGGTAGAGTCCTGGAGGATTGGAAGTCAGGTATAATTATTCCCTTGTACAAAGGGAAAGGGGAAAAAGAAGTGTGTGGTAATCATATTGGCAGAGTTAGAGAAAGAACAGAGGAATTAGTTGGAGAAGAGCAGGGAGGCTTTAGGAAGAGAACAGGTTGTGTAGATCAGATATTCATTCTTAGATCTTTAGTGGAAAAGTTTCTAGAGAAGGGAAAGAAGTTGTATGCGGCTTTCATGGATTTGGAGAAAGCATATGACAGGGTCGATAGACAAGGATTGTGGAAAGTATTAAGAATATATGGAGTAGATGGAAAGTTGTTGAATGCTGTGAAGAGTATGTATGATGGTGCCAAGGCTGCAGTGCATGTGGATGGTGAACTAAGTGAATTTTTCTCTTTGAAGGTTGGGTTGAAACAGGGATGTGTCATGTCTCCATGGTTGTTCAATCTGTACATGGATGGGGTAATAAAAGAGGTACAAGGTAGGATGTTGAAGTGGCCCTGTTGAGAGAGGATAATGTTTGGAAACTCCCTGTACTGTTGTTTGCAGATGATACTGTGTTGTTGATCGAAGACGAAGGGGAACTGCAAGGCTTGGTGGATGAGTTTGGGAGAGTGTGTAAGAAACGGAATCTAAAGGTGAATGTAGGGAAGAGCAAAATGATGGTTTTTGAAAGAGGTGAAGTCAGTGAATGTACAGTGAGGTTGGATGGTGAGGAATTGGAAATTGTGAGTACGTTTAAGTACTTGGGTAGTGTGATGAGTAAGGATGGAGGTTTGGAAGGTGAAGTGCTTGAAAGGGTACAGCAGGGAAGAAAGGTTGCTGGTTCTTTGAAAGCAGTGATAAAGAACAAGGAAGTGAATATGGAAGTGCAAAAGTTACTATATGACAGTATTGTGATACCAACTCTAACGTATGGAAGTGAAGCTTGGACGTTGTTGGAAAGACACAAGTCAAGAGTGAGCGCAGTGGAAATGAGTTATTTAAGAGGAGCCTGTGGAGTCACATGGAGAGACAGGCTGACGAATGAGGATATAAAGGAGCATTGTGGTGTGGATGTGGATGTGATAGGAAGCGTTATGAGGAACACACTGAGGTGGTTTGGCCATGTGGAGAAGATGGAGGGTGAAAGACTGACGACGAGAGTGTATGTGAGTGAGGTGGAGGGGGGAAGAGGGAGAGGGAGGACGAGGATGGGATGGAGGGATGGGGTGGAGAGGTATATGAGAGAGGGGGGGGGTGAGTTGGGAGCAGGGCAGTGAAATGGCGGGGGACATGGCGACGTGGAGGCGTTTTGTTTGTGGCCACCCCAAACGGGATTGAGGCGTCTGGGAATTGATAGATAGATAGATTTATGGCAAATGCTCAGACGAAGTTGCATCTGCTTTGCCACCTCTCCACGCCTTCCCTCGCTCTACACAGGTACCTGATAGTCCTCATGACTGGAATGTCACACTGCCATATTGCAGAACGTCTGCCTATCAAAATTCTTTTTATTCCCCGAACTGCATCTCTTTGGAACTCGCTTCCTCATAGTCCAACTGTTAGATTTTTTATGAATGGAGGACACCTGTAATCTGGTGTATGGATTATTTTTTTTATTCTCTTGTTTTTCCTGCCTCTGTTCTATTATTGTAAGAAAAAAGTGTGGTACAGGGAAACTAGGTGTTCTTCCAGTTTTTGCCCAGAGCTACATGATCAGACTATTTGTATCAGAATATGAATCATATCATAAATGCCTTTGGAGATCTCACAATACCTCTTCATTACGGATTTATTCTGCACATTACAGCTCAGTATCTGCTTGTATAATGGTCAGGTAAATCTAGTCTTGATAGGATCTACTGTAAATAACGCAAAACAAAATATAAATGTGTAATATGCGATATTACCATTATGAAGGCAGTCTACACAACAATTTATACCCGTACAACATGATGTAATGGTTTTTTGCAGATCTTACAAGCTTCATTACGTAATGAGCCATGAGCTGAAAGTGAAGTCAACAATTTGCCATGATTGCTTGGATGACATTTTTTTGAGAAGCTGTATTTGGGTCAATAACGTTTTCCTCTTTTTAGCAGCTGGCTTTAACTTTTTAATAACCATTGCTTAGTGGAAATATAGTATTTGAATTTCAATTTGGAAAAGTAGTTAAGTAACTGGAAGAAAAAATTACAGAGATTACAACCACCTAAAGAGAGCTGAGTACTGCTGAGCAGAGACTGGTGTATCCACTTGTAATACAGTAGTATGTATGTTGTAAGTATGTTCTACCAGTAGTCTGCAAGTGTTATATAAACAGTATATATATATATATATATATATATATATATATATATATATATATATATATATATATATATATATATATATATATATATATATATATATAAAAAACAGAACAGAGGAGGGAAAAACAAATGAGTAAAAAAATAATCCATACGCCAGATAACTTGTGCCCTCCATTCATAAAACATCTGTAATAGTTGGACTTGAACAGCTGTAGCTTGACGTTTGGAGGTAAACAACTCTGGGGAACCGTGTTCCAGAGAGATGCAGTTCGGGGAATGAAAGAATTCTGATAGGCAGAAGTTCTGCAATATGGCTGAGTGACGTTCCAGTCATGAGCGGTACCAGATGCCCTTGTAGCACGAGGGAAAGCATGGAGAAATGGCACGATGGACACAACTGCGTCTGAGTATTTGCCATAAAAGTATCTGTAAAATAATGAAAAGGAGGGAACATTCCTTATTACTTGTAGGGGAGGTAGTTTATTTATAGCAGGGTTATTAATATTTCCAGCAGGTTTGTTCTGAATTTTGCCCAGTCGTTTTAATGCAACCTCTCCACATCCACTCCACAAAGGTGAGCAATATTCAAGCTGAGAGCGCACATGACTCATGTAAATTATAGCTAACTGCTCTTCAATGAAGAAGTTATGGACTCCATACAATAATCCAAGTTTCTTTGAGGCAGTTTTAGCAAGTGATCTGACATGAGAGGTCCAGCTGAGGGCATTGTTAAGTGAGACACCGAGAATTTACCTTTGAGTCATCTGCATATGAATGGCTGGTATTGTGGGTGACAGATAAGAGATCATTAATATGAACCAGGAACAGGGTTGGCGCCAGAACTGATCCCTGTGACACGCCGGCATTAGTTGAGTAGAAATTGGAATATACATTATCTACTGGTGTAATTGCTAAAGTTCCGAAGAAGGGAGACCTGAGTGAATGTGGTAATTGGAGGGGAATCTGTTTGTCACCGATAGCTTTGAAAGTTTTCAGTAGAGTGTTGTTAAATAGGTTGGAGCCGGTGGTTGAGGGTATTCTGAGGGATGAACAGGCTGGTTTTAGAAAGGGACGTGGTTGCAATGATCAGATCTTTATAGTTAGGCATTTGATGCAGCAAGTTAATGAAATGAGAGTACCGTTAAGTCTTTGTTTTGTTGATTTTGAAAAGGCTTTTGATAGTGTTTCGAGAGAGACTATGGGGAAGATCATGAGACATTATGGCATACCAGAGGAGTTTGTGAGGGTCATTATGAACATGCATGAGGACACATTTGGTAAAGTGATGGTTGATGGTTGTCTGAGTGATTCGTTTGAAGTCAAGTCCGGAGTAATTCAAGGTGGTGTTCTATCGCCTTTACTATTTATAATGGTCATTGATTACATTATGAAACGCGTTGGAACAGAAACCGGTGCAGGTATACTTTGGGGAGAGAACAGGAAACTTTTGGATTTAGATTATGCAGATGATATAGGTTTGATTTGTGATGGGCCAGAAGAGATGCAGAGAGTGTTGGACTGTTTGGTGAGTGAAGGTCGCAAGGTGGGTTTGGTTATTAATTGTGGAAAAACTGAAATAATCAATATGAATATGGAAAATGCGCAGGAATGTGTAATAGGAGGTATGGTTGTAAAGCAAGTTGATAAGTTTAAATATTTAGGTACTTATTTAGCCAAGGATGGTTCTTTGAACTTTGAATTCGAGGAAAGGTTAAAGAAGGCTAATCAGGCAATGGGAATGCTTAAAAATATTTGGAATAATAACAATTTCTCTGTGCATACAAAAATCAAACTTTATAAGGTAATGGTTAGGAGTATCTTAATTTATGGACACGAGTCTTGGTACAGCACAGTGACTATGGAAAATAAATTCTTGGTGTTTGAAAATAAAGCACTTAGAAGAATATTAGGAGTTAAGTGGTGGGAAAGGATACCAAATAGTAGAATTAGAGAAATAACGGGAGTGCAGCCGATCGATGAATATGTTAGATTCTCACGATGGAAGTGGCTAGGACATGTGTATAGGAGACAGGGAATAGTACGAGGTACACCAGGGTGGGTGGCACTTGGTAGGAGAGGTAGAGGAAGGCCAAAAGAGACGTGGGTGAGGACAATGAGACGGGAAGCTGGAGATGAGTGTTGGGGAGATCTTGAGGAGTTAGCACAAGCTAGGATGTGGTGGTGTGAGTTCATCGAGGCCCTATGCATCCCCGAGGGTGCCACAGGAAATGATTGATTGATTGATTGACTTTTACTCTTATTTTTATGTCATTGAGATATGAGGAAAACAGAGGAACACAAGACGTTAGTCCATAGCAAGGGAATTTGGACAACAGGGAACGGTGCCATACCCTGTTGAAAGCTTTAAAAATATCAAGATCTACTGCTTGAGTTTCTCCATGTAGGTCGATTGATTGATGAATGGTATGAGTCAGGAGATTGAGTATGTCAATGGTGGATTTTTCCTGGCGAAAACCATATTGTCTATCACCAGTTAAGTTGTTGGATTCAAGATGTTTAACTATGTGCTTATAATTTAAAATTTCAAATACTTTACCAAGAGAATGTATATATTCTATAATCAGAATATATATATATATATATATATATATATATATATATATATATATATATATATATAGTGTGAGTGTAGCCTATACACTGTATATACACTGTATATGGCTAGTGAGGGAGTGATCGCCCTCTACCTACACAGATCAAAAGCCCTCGGGAGCAGGGGGGTGGTTGCTTTCTCAGGCAGGGGAACTCCTTGAGAGTGAAATGGCTGGGAAGCATGCCGGCACGTGACTGGCTACAGCATAGCTGGGTCTTTCGGGTGTGGGCAATCAGGCAAGTTAGCTGCCTACTGCGACTGCAACACAATGGCGAGGTGTTCAGGAAGTTAGCCAAAGAAACCTTGATGGACTCTGAAAGAACAATAATGGCCCCCAGTCCCGTGCAGCCCTTAAATGGGCAGGGGGTGCTAAGAATCTCACGGTTGCCTCAATTACAATCTAATTCCTTTGTTAATGCAAAAAATACAATTAAAATTGGTAACTGGAATGTGAGAACGCTAAATCATGACGGTAAAATCGATGAGTTAGTGAAGGTTTTTCAAAATTACGGACTTGATATTTGTGCTCTGACAGAAACTAGATTAACTGGAGTCGATAAGTTGGATTTGGAGGATGGTATACGTTTATTGATATCTGGCCGACAGGACGGAATGCATTATCAGGGAGTAGGATTGTTGCTGGGTTGTAAGGCAAATAAGGCTTTATGTGAGTGGGATCCTATAGATGAGCGATTGTTATACGCACGGTTTAAATCAAATCATGGCAACATCAGTCTGTTTGTGTGTTATGCACCTACTAATGATGCACTCGATGAAAGGAAAGACACATTTTATGAAAAGTTGCAAGAAGGAGTAGGAAGGGTACCTAGACATGATGTTTTGATCTGCGTTGGAGACTTTAATGCAGTAATGGGCTGTTCAAATGAGGGATTTGAGGCATGTATGGGTAAGATGGGAGTTGGTAGTAGGATGAGTGAAAACGGAGTGAGGTTTGGAAGCTTCTGTCTAGCAAATGACTTAGTCATCGGGGGCACACTCTTTCAGCATTGCAATATACACAAGACAACTTGGGTGTCGCCATGTGGAAAATATAAAAATCAGATTGATCACATCGCTATCAGTAGGAGGCATAGAAGTTCTCTGCTAGATGTTCATGTTAAACGGGGAGCGGATATTGGTAGTGACCATCAACTCAGCATTGCAAAAATAAGGTTTAAACTTAAAAATCAGAAGAAGGAAAAATCTGGTGTTGGTAGATACGATATTGTTAAGCTTAGAAGGGAAGGAGAAGAAAAGGAGGAATTCAGATTAGAATGCAGAAATAGGTTTTTGGTGTTGGAAACGTTGGAAGAGGGGGAGAGAAGTGTAGATGAGATGTGGGAGGATGTGAACAAAGTTTTGCATGAGACTGCTGAATGTACGATTGGAAGGAGACATAGATTCAGGAGAAAGAAATGGATATCAGAGGAAACGTGGGATATGATAAAAAAGAGAGGTGAGGCTAAATTGAGGAGTGAGATGCAATGCGTTGATGAATGAGAGATTGAATTAGCAAGAGCTGCGTACTGGAGTTTGAATTCAGAAGTAAGAAGGTTAGCTAGGAGAGATAAAAGAAGATGTGTGGATGAAAAGGTTGCAGAGACTGAAATCTTAATAAACAAAAATGATGGACAGAGTCAAAGAATAGCATATGAATCGATTAGAGAACTGAGTGGTAATGCAGGTAAACGCAAGGAAATACCAGTTAGAGACAGGGAAGGAAATTTATTGACAAAAGATGGAGATATTAAAAATAGATGGAAAGAGCATTTTGAGACAGTTCTTAATAGACCAATACCACCAGAAGAGGATATACCGTCTGCTCAGGAAGATTTAAATATAGAAACAGGAGAGTTGAGGCTTGCAGAAGTGGAGAAAGCAGTAAAACAGTTAAAGAATAATAAGGCACCAGGGGAGGATGGTTTATTTCCGGAAATGTTTAAAGTGGAGGGGGATAGATTAATAATGATCTTGACCAAGCTATTCAATAAGATATGGGTGACGGGGTTACTACCATCAGTTTGGAAGAATGGTGTAATTGTTAAAGTTCCGAAAAAGGGAGACCTGAGTTAATGTGGTAATTGGAGGGGAATCTCTTTGTCACCGATAGCTTTGAAAGTTTTCAGTAGAGTGTTGTTAAATAGGTTGGAGCCGGTGGTTGAGGGTATTCTGAGGGATGAACAAGCTGGTTTTAGAAAGGGACGTGGTTGCAATGATCAGATCTTTATAGTTAGGCATTTGATGCAGCAAGTTAATGAAATGAGAGTACCGTTAAGTCTTTGTTTTGTTGATTTTGAAAAGGCTTTTGATAGTGTTTCGAGAGAGACTATGGGGAAGATCATGAGACATTATGGAATACCAGAGGAGTTTGTGAGGGTCATTATGAACATGCATGAGGACACATTTGGTAAAGTGATGGTTGATGGTTGTCTGAGTGATTCGTTTGAAGTCAAGTCCGGAGTAATTCAAGGTGGTGTTCTATCGCCTTTACTATTTTACTATTTATATTGGTCATTGATTACATTATGAAACGCGTTGGAACAGAAACCGGTGCAGGTATACTTTGGGGAGAGAACAGGAAACTTTTGGATTTAGATTATGCAGATGATATAGTTTTGATTTGTGATGGGCCAGAAGAGATGCAGAGAGTGTTGGACTGTTTGGTGAATGAAGGTCGCAAGGTGGGTTTGGTTATTAATTGTGGAAAAACTGAAATAATCAATATGAATATGGAAAATGCGCAGGAATGTGTAATTGGAGGTATGGTTGTAAAGCAAGTTGATAGGTTTAAATATTTAGGTACTTATTTAGCCAAGGATGGTTCTTTGAACTTTGAATTCGAGGAAAGGTTAAAGAAGGCTAATCAGGCAATGGGAATGCTTAAAAATATTTGGAATAATAACAATTTTTCTGTGCATACAAAAATCAAACTTTATAAGGTAATGGTTAGGAGTATCTTAATTTATGGACACGAGTCTTGGTACAGCACAGTGACTATGGAAAATAAATTCTTGGTGTTTGAAAACAAAGCACTTAGAAGAATATTAGGAGTTAAGTGGTGGGAAAGGATACCAAATAGTAGAATTAGAGAAATAACGGGAGTGCAGCCGGTCGATGAATATGTTAGGTTCTCACGATGGAAGTGGCTAGGACATGTGTATAGGAGACAGGGAATAGTACGAGGTACACCAGGGTGGGTGGCACTTGGTAGGAGAGGTAGAGGAAGGCCAAAAGAGACGTGGGTGAGGACAATGAGACGGGAAGCTGGAGATGAGTGTTGGGGAGATCTTGAGGAGTTAGCACAAGATAGGATGTGGTGGTGTGAGTTCATCGAGGCCCTATGCATCCCCGAGGGTGCCACAGGAAATGATTGATTGATTGATATATATATACAGAGAGAGAGAGAGAGAGAGAGAGAGAGAGAGAGAGAGAGAGAGAGAGAGAGAGAGAGAGAGACAAATAGACAAATAGATAGATATACGGTATATATATATATATATCTATATATATATATATATATATATATATATATATATATATATATATATATATATTGCAATTGTTTGGCGAATTCGGTCTTTCTGCAAATTTTCCTGTCAGTTCGCAAAGAAATGAAAATCCTGGAGAGTTTGCAAAATTACCTTATTTATCTGGGTACTTTGCAAAAGCACATGAAAAACGGATATTATGCAAAATCATCAACAATTTATTCGGTCAATTTGCAAAAACGAAAGGTTAATTTAAGCTGCGGTTAGGTCAGGGTGGGATCATCTAGATGACGTTTAGGTTGGGTTAGGCTAGGTTAGTAAGGTTGGGTTAGGTTAGGTGAATGTTTAATATAATTTAGCATTCTTCAAGTCTAACCAGACCTAACCTAAACTCTTGTGAACTGGCTACTTATTTACTCTTCACGTTTCTTACACACACACACACACACACACACACACACGATTTTGCAAAACAGCTGTTTTTCATGTGCTTCTGCAAATTATCTAGACATTTAAGATAATTTTGGACACTTACCAGAGTTTTGGTTTCTTTGCAAACTATCCAGACGTTTGAGGTAATTTTGCAAACTTACAGGGTTTTGGTTTCTTTTCAAACTTACCGGGAAATCTGCAAGATGACCAATTTCGCAAAATAACTGTGATATATATATATATATATATATATATATATATATATATATATATATATATATATATATATATATATAATATTTAAGAATATATAATTACAAATACAATTTGCTCAATGACCTGGGTCTTAAGGACGAAAGTCATGGCAAATTCTTATATATATATATATATATATATATATATATATATATATATATATAATATTTAAGAATATATAATTACAAATACAATTTTCTCAATGACTTGGGTCTTAAGGACTAAAGTCATGGCAAATTCTTTTCTTAATGTAAATACATGTTCAAGAAAGGGTAATGAATTATTTTGGTAAATGAATAATACTTTTATATAAAGTACTATCTTTATTATTTGATGACATTTAAAATATTGTGTGCCCATCCCTGCCAGTAATGCTCTAAAGCCGTGTAGTGAGGAATCATGGGGGACATGCGTGACTTTGTCAAGAATTAATTGTCCAGTTATCGTGGATTTATTTCTACATAGTGTTAAGGATCTGTACGATATATTGTCTTGGGTCCTTGTTTGTTTAAGAGTAGCAATGATTGTTTCACTTTTCCAAATGTTGGGAGTACCACAATGTGCGTATGTGTAGTTTCTGCTGTGTTTGAGGTCCTGGATGCCGTGTGACTCTAATGTTTCATGTGTAGGTTGATGATGCCATTCGGAACTGTGCTTGTGGAGTTCTTTGCTTTCATGGTAATGTTGCCTGACTGTTTTTAAGTTAAAGGGGTTATGTTGTGATGAAATGGAAAGGACTGCCTATGCAGAGAAGACTGTTCTTCAGACTTTTTGCTCGTTGCTGTTAGACGACTCATGTATGAGTAGTTTTTCTCGAGTATGTCAGCGTGTTCTCTGTATGAAAGGATGCATTGGGTGCTTGAGGTGATGATGTCATGCTTCTTGGAGATACTTTAGTTGTGACTTAGTGAAATGTTGAGTGGCTTGTAGAGCCGAGAAGGTCTCTGAACAGGCTAATTGTGGTAACAAAGACTTTCTAGTTGTCTGTTTTGCTTTGTGTCAGTCTCGTTGTCAGCTTCGTTATTTCATTCCTCGAGTCTCGTAATGATGACCTGTATGTGAGGGGAGGGGAAAGTTGTGTTTGAGTCACATTCTTGTAAGAGGAGAGCAATTTCCGGTGTAATGTTTTGAATCCAATGTCCTTTGTTGTCTCGCGCAATATGATGTGTGTCTGCGTTAATTATGATCATGTTAACTATCGCAATGTGAATGTCAGTGTTGGTAATGGGTGAGTTGCTTAGTGTACTGAAGTATTCTTCTGTTTCTTTGGTGAACTTTATCTAGTTTGCTCTCTTGTAGTTTGTGTAAGTTAGACATGGGCAATCTGTGTCCCTCGGGCAGCAGGCAGCCTATGTGCACCCTCCGTGCAGTCCGCCGAACCATGTGATAATTGCATGAAATTCCACCTCCAATTCAAACAAAGTATTATAAACAGATCGTTTTTGCTATGACGTGCCAGACTTGATACTTCGCACAATCTTAGTTATATATGGTACAACATCATATGATGTAACACCGAATCAATGCATATGTCATTAAAGGTACTGAAAATACCAACAATATTGTTAGTACATCTTTAAAGTTCATATTTTCTACATTTTTGTTCTTTAAGAAAAATGTCCGGCTTGTCAAAGGCATGCAAACATAAGTGCCTCATTAAAAAGCAGTAGTACTGACCGCAGTGGAATACATCTGCATTCTTTTGTACTCCTAACATAAGTCATGGAAAAACAAGTTAGAACTATGTGCCTTTCCACAGTTGACCAAGTAGCGAGGGTATTCGTTTCCCAACGCAAGGACAGTTTCGATCACAGTGCATCACAGTACCAATAAAACGGTCAGTAGCATAATACATGTTAATTTATATCATAGTTATTTTGTTATAGTCTCCAAAATAGAAAATAAATGATAACAACCCTTTGAATCTGTTGGCGCATTTCTTTTAATTCTTACTGTTGTCTGACGATTTTATTTGTTTACAAGGGACCTTGCCAACTGGAGGGATAGAGTCAGCCTTCATTATCTTCTTCACCAAATCGTCAGGCAGCAGCAAGGGTAAAATACAAATGTGCGTCATTGGATTGATGTGATTAATATACATGTAGTATGCAGCAAACATATACACAATAATTACGAGGAAGGTGGCTCGTGGAACAATTCCAAAATCATAATTCGGCCCACCGACTCAGAAATGTTGCCCATGCCTACTGTTGGTGATGTGTGATCGCTCTAGTGTGGACTGTATTCCTATGGTGAAAATGATAGGGTGGTAACCTGATGGGAGTTTGGGTTCCCTTCGTCAGGTGGATGGGGGGGGGAGGGTGGAGTGAAAGTGTGGGCGAACAGAATGTGATGTTTAGGGAAGAGATGAAGCTGCGTACTTGGCTTATAGAATGTGGGTGTGTTGTAAGATGTCATTGAGAATATACATGTTGCTAATTTGTGATCCACTATTTAGGCCTTGGCAGTTGTTTTCTCTGTGTTCTTACCGGGCAGTGTGATTAATGTTGAGGTCCCCAGCAATTATAGAGATGGGTGTCTGTGCCTGGGGGAGGACATAGCTGATGGTTGCATTATACAGATACTGCGTGGGAGTTATCAAGGGGGATATGTATATAATAAATGTCTATTTCTTTTCAGTGTCCAGATCTGACAAAGGGTGACTATTTCTGATGTGGTGTGTTATACTGGATAAGTGAGTGCACTGTCTGTGTTTGGTCTTACTAAATATGTGTTAATGGATGTGTTAGAAAGGATGTGTTAATGGATGTGTTAGAAAGGATGTGTGAATGGAAGTGACGAGGTCTCCTCCATGGGCATCAGTTCCGTTCGTGTATTACTAATACAGGGAAAAATTATATAATTTTTCGAATAATGGAACTATGTAATATGCAACAGCAACAGGGGCTAGTGCAAAGACCATAGATAAGGTTGAAATTTCGTTAGACTAATATTATGAACTGAATGGCACAGCTAGTCAAACGTTATTATTTTCCTGGTTGACATGCATGCAGACAACTGTATGATGAATGATAATTACGAGAAAATTCTGATATTTTATATGCCAGTTTTCTCTCCTGTAGATTAAAGATTTATAGTGCAAAAAATTCCAGCACCTCTTGGCATAAAATTTTTCTTGTTTTTCTTTCTAACAAAGATGGTGTTCCACCTTCTAGCTGATTGTTTTGCAGGAGGGTGTGGTGTGTGGAAGAAACCTTTTCTTTTGGCTTTCTATTTCTCACACACGTTGGTAATATCTTTTATAAAATTAGATTTTTTCTTCAACAGGTAATTTCGTTATGTACCTATTATCAGGACTTCCTCAGTTTTCTTATGTACTCCCTTGACGAGAGACAGATTTAATAGTGTAGGCAGAATATGCATGTGTACTGAATTACTCCTCGGGATTAGCCCATATTATATGCTTAGCAACATTAACCATAACAATACTTGAAGTTATGGCCACAGTTTACTTTCATGGTAATAAAATCAGGGAACCAAACTTATCTTCTGAAGTTTGTGTGGGCATTATTGAAAGCTATGGAAACAAGATCAAAGAATTAACTCGACAGATGCGTATCTGGGATAGGCTGACATTATCCATGTGTACTGTAAGGTATTCACCAGATTTTGAAAAAAAAAGAAAAACGATAATTACCTGACGATACTGTACCTCTTACAATCGATAAAGGAACTCTTGTTCATTTCCATAGCACAGACATTCACTACAACATTAATCTTCCTTTGTACTGTTAAAATTTAGCAACTCATATATTCTGGCTTTCGATTTTGCAGCTTACATTAAATGTACTTTTTTGCGGAATTACCACATTATAGAACACTGCAGGGGTTTTCTGTGGATCTGTAGTGGTGTTTTATAAGACAGTACTGGGCTTCACAAAGCTCTCTCTCTCTCTCTCTCTCTCTCTCTCTGCCTCAGGTGCCTCACTAAGTACCAACTATCGCCGAGAATGGCACCCTTTCCCTCCACTTCCTTCTCTCACGTATCTCCCATCTCTCTCTCTCTCTCTCTCTCTCTCTCTCTCTCTCTCTCTCTCATTTTTACTTGCCTTTATTAAATTTTTAGAGGAGTACGTAATGTTTCCTTATCAGTGCCTTCTTTTCGTTCTTCTTATCAGTCGTCTTTGTCACTGCCTCGCGCCTATAGTTTTGAGCCACTTGGCCTGCAAATTATTTTACATATACCTGGATGTGAAGCCTTGTGCCAATTTTCATACTTTTCGAAAAAGCTATTTAAAATTATTTTACAACCAAAGTTTCCAAAGATGTACGAGCAACGACCTAACGACAATTGCAAAATCCCCGGACACCAAAACTATCACCCCAGTACACGCACATTTTACATCTGGATTAAAATTAGGTTACGTTTCGGAGCAAGTTAAATTTCAACGGCCTCTTTGGGCTATTTTCTTCCGTTTCGTTCATTTTCTGAGCTCAAAGTATAATCAAGTACATAATATTACTGAACATTCTGCTCCGCTTACTGTTTAAGTATATACTGCAGAAAGTAGTATGTTGCGAGTCCTATTGGCACGTTTGAATTTGTTCGTTTCATAAATACCATGGTCTAACTTTTTTTTTTTTTTTTTTTTTATGCGAGGAAGAAGGAACCAAAGGCCATGAGCCCGCAGTAACAGTTCCCTCCAAGAGAAAAACAAAATACAATAGAGAGCCAAATTCAAGATCCGATCATTTTGAGATGCCTGGACACACTGCGTTTGAAAGACTGGAGATCATAGGCAGGAGGAAATACAGACAGAGGGAGACAGTTCCAGAGCTGAACTGTTGCATGAATGAAAGACTGGGAGTAACGGTTAACTCTTGCATTAGAGAGTTGGACAGAAAAGGGATGAGAGTTTGCTGCCAGACGGGTGCTACGCGCCCGTCGTAGAGGTGGAGGAATGCAAGCAGACAGTTCAGAGGAGCAGTGACCATTAACCCGCGCCGTCCCGAGGATGTACTTCCACGTCCTCACGTTTTGTCACAGCCAGTCCCGAGGACGTACTTCAACGTCCTGCAATTGCAAGGTTCATAATTTCCACAATTTTCAAAATTCGCGGGAGATTTTCGTTTCGCCCAGGTACCCAAGCCTCCCCTACCTGCCGCCAGGCGGGCAGCGTCCTAGACCCCGCGTGACCCGCGCTCGCCCTTGTCTCAGTCACTCACCTGCCAGCAGTGACCCAGGTCAGACATGGCGCGGAAAGGTCTCTCAGACGAGCAAATTGCATCCGTCCTGGAAGCCTTCACTGGAGACAGTGATTCTCCACTCGATGATGATGTGGTGGATCGCGATTACGTCCAGCCAGAGGAAGAAATAAGTAGCAGTGATGAGGAGGTCCCTTCGCCCTGAAAAACGCGGTATGTGACATACCGTAAGGCAAGGGAAGGCCAGCCTGCTCCCCAACCATGTGCACAGCTATCTCTCCATCACGATTCTGATCAGGACGAGGATGAGAACGATGAGGATGACAGAGGCCTAGGACATGATATCGCCGCGTGGTTGGGAAAGGAGAAAATATCACCACGTGGATCAGAAGGTGGGGCGAGACGACACCTAAGGTATGGTCCAAGTACTTTGTCTGGGGAAGTAGCAAGTGGTGTGGTGGGATTGCTGGGAGAAAGGGAAAGTGTTGTGGCGGCAACACGGGGTGAAAGTGAGAGTGGTGTGGGGGTAGTGCGGGGTGAAGGGGCCAGTGGTGTGAGGGAGGCAGCACGAGCACGTGGTGCTCTTAGGCCTAGGGGAGAGGAGGTTGAGTCACTCCCCAGCACTTCTTTCGCCCCTGAATATTCACAAACTTCCTCCCCACAGCCCCAGGATGTGGGGAAAGGAAAGAAAGGGAAGGGAAAGGGTAAAGGAAAAGGGAGAGGGAAGAGAAGTGCGAGTGATGAGAGGCGCCGCTCTCCACCTCCCCAACCTCCCCCACCACCCTCACCTCCCCACCCTGACGAAGGGGACGATGGTGACGTGGCTGGAGACGGTGGTGTCACGTGGAACTGGGAGGATGGGAGTAATTTTACTCCCATCATTCACCCTTTCACTGAGGAGTGGCGGTCAGGTTGCACGGCTCCAGGTGTAAATGCTGGGTCGTCACGGTTAGATTTTTTCAACTTGTTTTTTGGTGAGGCGTTTGTTGGGCGCATAGTAGAACAGACAAATATATTTTTACAATCCCAGCGCCTTGAAAGTGAACGCCTAGGAACCACAAGCAAACATGCAGAACAGTATGACTATCCCGTGACTATATCAGAGATGTTCCTATTTTTTGCCCTGGTAATCTTGATGGGTGTGGTGAGGAAAAATCAAATTCCTGCCTACTGGACAACGGACCCAATCATCCTAACACCTTTCTTTGGAAAAGTGATGGGTCGTAATAGATTTCAGTTTATTCTCGGCCGCCTCCACTTTTTTGATGCAGATGATCCAGCCAATGGAAATAACACCGATAAAATGAGGAGAATTAGGCTGGTATTTGATCATTTACGGGAAATGTTCCGCTCCTCATTTTATCCCTCCAGAGACATCGTCATAGACGAGAGTCTTGTGTTGTGGAGAGGCAATATTTCCTTTAGGCAGTACATACCCAGCAAGAGACACCGTTTCGGGTTCAAGATCTTTGTTATGTGTGACTGTAAGACTGGTTATGTGCAAGACATAGTCTTGTACACGGGCGCACAGACAGATATAATAGAAGATCGGAGTATAGGACTCTCTGGGGCCGTGGTGAAGACAATGATAGAAGAGTACCTTCATCATGGTCATGTGTTGTACCTGGACAACTGGTACACTAGCCCTCTTCTCGCTAGGTTCCTCCACCAACACGACACCGGAGTCTGTGTTACAGTCAAGAGAAACCGTCGCCATATGGTCAAGATAGGGAGGAAACTTGACAAGAATGAGGTGGTTTTCTTCCAGGCCAATAACATCCTTGCAACCCTGTGGAACCACAACAGGGAAGTTTGCCTCCTATCAACTGTTCACAGCCCCCTGATGCACCGCACAGACTCCGTGGATCACCGTAGCGAGAGAAGGTGCAACGTATGGAAACCAGAGTCTGTACTTGCCTATAATCTGAACATGAGGCAAGTTGATCAGTCAGACTCGATGATTTCAAGTGTTGACTGTGCCAGGACCACGATGAAGTGGTACAAGAAACTCTTTTTCCACTTGCTCGACATCACGGTCCTGAATGCCCACTACCTGCACGCAATGACCACCGGAGTATCCGAGACCTTTGAGGGGTTTGTGAGGGAGCTGGCACGTGAAATAATCGCCAAGCATGCCCAGGAAAGACCCCCACACCGCCCCCGCGCCCCCCCGTGCTGCTCAGACTCCCCTACGTCTTGCAGGCCGACACTACCCCAGCGCAATCCCTTCCGAACCAAACCGTCGTAAACCCCAGCGTCGCTGCCATGTATGTATGCACTCGACAGTCAGACCATCCACGCAGAGAAAAGACACAAGATACGAGTGTGTCGAGTGCAATGTTGCGTTGTGCCTTCAGCCTTGTTTCAAGGAATATCATAATTTCCTACACTTCTGAAACTGTGTGGGAAGGCGAAATGACGCTCATGATAATGGTAAGGCCAGTCAGTAGGTGCTAAGTCAAATATAAAGTTGAAACGGGTGTTTTTTTTTCAGAAAAGTAATGTATAAGATGAGAATTAGTGTAAGTGGAAAGAATTGTTATCAAAACTACACCCACTGTGTAAATCTGGTCAGTAAATATGTGATAGCAAGGAAATAAAGAGGTAACGGGTATAATGTTAGCATGAATAAAACGTATAAGTTGAACAATAGTGTAAGTTATAATAATTGATGTCATGAGTACACCCACATTCTGGTCAGTAAGTATGTGATAGGAATTATATACAGTGGAATTTGTTGTAATGTTAGTAATAAGGTATTTTATAAGTTGATTACTAGTGTAAGATGAAACAAATGATATCGCGATAACACTCCCTGTGTAAGTACGCGCAAATATGACGCTAAGTTCCATCGTACGTTCAGAAATGATGTAATATCAATTATATCAAGTGTTTACATGTGCAATGTTAGTGTAGAATTATTATATAAGTACAAAAATAGGTTGTAAGTTGAATTAGTTGTCATAGCGACTTCACTGTGTGTGTTACTATGCGCTATTATTACGCTATATATTTACGTAAGGCCCGAAATAATCTCAAAACAGTTCTATAAAGTTGAATAGTGTATAATAATATTAGAAAAGTATTATGTAAGTAGAAAAAGCACAATACGAGTTGAAACAACAGTCACAGCGAGTTCACTCACTACGTAAATAAGCGCTAGCATTACGCTAAATGTTATCAAAAGGCCTGTGAATACGTAAAAACAGTTCAATATAATGTAAAATGGTATAATGTTATTGTAGAAGTATTATGTAAGTAAAAAAAATTATATGTATCATGATTTTAGAATGTTAGCGATTCATCAGAACCAAGTTGGCCGATTTTGCTCGTTTCTGACGATGGTACAATGCTTATTTCTGCTCTATTTTTGTATAAAATCCAATATACTCTTTTATCACATGTTTTTATGTTTGTAATAAATTCATTTCTACTTACTTTCATTGGTTTCCCAAACTTATAATACCATAGAAAACGTTTGATGCTCACACCGCATAGGAAGAACACGGGGCCAGGTGGGACCAAGGCATACCTGGTTAAGCTAATTAGGGACCCTGGGAACCACTTTCTTTGCCACCGGCCATTGTTTCTGACCAAGAGTGAAAGTTTAAGCAAAAAAAAAAAGGGTCGAAAAATGCCCGGGATTGGGGGGTACCAGTGGTCGAAAAGTGGCCGGGACGGGGCGAGTTAAAGTAGCGATAGAAAAGAGATAAAGATGCAACAGTGCGGCGAAGAGACAGAGGATGAAGGGAGTCAGTAAGAGGAGGAGAGTTAATGAGACGAAAAGCCTTTGACTCCACCCTATTGAGAAGAGCTGTATGTGGGGAGCCTCCCCACACATGAGAGTTGTACTCCACACAGGGGCGGATAAAACCCCTGTATAGAGTCAACAATTGTGCAGGGGTAAAGAAAGAGCAGAGTCGGCTTAGCACACCCAATCTCTTGGAAGCAGATTTTACAAGAGATGCAATATGATCTTTCCAAGATAAGTCCCGAGTAAATGAAACCCCAAGCATGTTCAAGGATGATGCAGGATTAATCTGAATATTATTAAACATTAGTGGGTATACCTGTGGAAGATTTTGTCGGGTTGATAGGTGTAAGAACTGAGTCTTAGAAGCATTAAAGACAACCATATTATTTTTACCCCAGTCAGAGATATGAGCCAAGTCAGACATTAGGTGTGCCATAGCCTCATCCCTTGTTTCTTGAAGTAACTGTTGAGATGGGCGTTGCGGGAACCGAATGGAAAGGTGAAGGGTGGAGTCATCAGCGTATGAGTGGATAGAGTTAGATGTACAGCTTAGAAGATCATTGATGAATAAAAGGAAGAGAGTTGGTGATAGGACAGAGCCCTGAGGAACACCACTGTTGATAGATCTAGGAGAAGAACGATGGCCGTCTACGACAGCAGCTATAGAACGACCAGAAAGGAAGCTAGCGATGAAGGTACAGTTAGAATAATAGAAACCGTAGGAGGGCAGTTTGGAAATTAAAGATTTATGCCAGACTCGATCGAAAGCCTTTGAGATGTCAAGTGCAATGGCAAAGCTTTCGCCAAAGTCCCGAAAGGAGGATGACCAGGAGTCTGAAAGGTAGGTGAGAAGATCGCCAGTGGAGCGTCCCTGACGGAACCCATACTGACGATCGGAAAGAAGGTTGTGATAGGAAAGATGCCTTAAAATTTTTTTATTAAGAATTGACTCGAAAACTTTTGAAATACAGGACGTTAAAGCAATTGGACGATAGTTGGAGGGTTGGGAGTGGTCACCCTTCTTTGGGACTGGCTGAATGAGAGCAAACTTCCAGCAAGAAGGAAAGGTACAAGTTGACAGACAAAGGCGAAATAGTTTGCCTAGGCAGGGTGTAAGCACAGAAGCACAGTTTTTGAGAACAACAGGAGGGACCCCATCAGGCCCATATGCCTTGTTAGTACTGAGGCCAGTAATGGCAGAAAATACATCAACTGAAGAAATTTTAATGTCAGCCATGAGGAAGTCAGAGGGGGAAGTGATGGAGGAACAGCACCGGACTCGTCTAAGGTGGAATTGGAGGAGAAAGTTCTGTGCAAAGAGATCTGCTTTATCAGTAGAAGAAATAGCTACAGAACCATCAGAGTAGAAAAGAGGAGGGAAGGATGATGAGGTAAAGTTGTTAGAAAGATTTTTGGCAAGGTGCCAGAAGGAGCGGGAAGAATTCGAGTTGGAGAGTTGAGAGCATTTAGTATGGATGAAATTATTTTTAGTAGAGCGAAGAACAGACTTAGCACGATTCCGGGCAGAAACGTAAAGATTATGTGATTCAGGGGTGGGTTGGCTCCGGTACCTTTTGTAGGCCTTCTCCTTGTTGCGGACAGCATTAGAACAAGCGTGATTAAACCAAGGCTTTCTTGCGTTAGTCAAAGGATATGAGAAAGGAATGTATGCTTCCATGCCCGAGAGAATAACCTCCGTAATGCGCAAAGGCACACTCAGATGGCTCACGGCCATGGAAGCAATAATCATTCCAGGGAAAATCAAAGAAGTACTGCCTGAGGGCCTCCCAGTCCGCAGCTCCAAAATGCCAGAGACGACGTTTCCCTGGAGGGTCCGCAGGCCGTACTGGAGCGATAGGACAGGTTAAGGTAATAAGGTTGTGATCGGAGGAGCCCAACGGAGAGAAAAGATTAACAGAGTAAGCTGAAGGATTAGTTGTGAGGAAGAGGTCAAGTATGTTGGAGCTCTCTCCAAGGCGGTCAGGGATACGGGTAGGGTGCTGTACAAGCTGCTCTAGGTCATTAAGGATAGAAAAGATGTAGGCTTGTTCACCAGGTGGATCCGTGAAAGGAGAGGAGAGCCAAAGGTGGTGGTGAACATTGAAATCTCCAAGAATGGAGATTTCAGAGAAAGGAGAAATGGACAGAATGTGTTCCATCGTAGAAGTAAGATAGTCGAAGAATTTTTGATAGTCAGTAGAATTAGGGGATAAGTAAACAGCACAGATATATTTAGTCAGAGAATGACAGGAAAGCCGAAGCCAGAGAGTGGAGAATTCAGAAGAATCAAGTTCAGGAACACGAGAGCAAGATAAGTCGTTGCGTATGTATACACAACAGCCACCTTTGGCTTTGAAATGAGTATAGAGAAAGTAGGAGGATACAGAAAAGGGTTTGCTGTCAGTTGCCTCAGACAGCTGAGTCTCCGTTAGAAAAAGAAGGTGAGGTTTAGAGGAGGAGAGGTGGTGCTCAACAGAGCGAAAGTTAGATGAAAGGCCGCGAATGTTGCAGAAATGAAGAAGAA
Source organism: Coenobita brevimanus (assembly GCF_032717465.1). Lineage (NCBI taxonomy): Eukaryota > Metazoa > Arthropoda > Malacostraca > Decapoda > Coenobitidae > Coenobita > Coenobita brevimanus. The sequence goes on along the minus strand of NC_136974.1, from coordinate 18,514,561 downwards.
GAGAGTCAGACAGTGGTACCAGGCACCTCGAGTCGTCACCGGGAGAGGGGCAGATGGCGGGGGCATTTATGGTCCCCCCCCCTGGGGACTCCGAGGCTAGGTGAATTGACGCCATTTTGGTAAATTTTGAATAGGAAGTGTAGTGTGTACTGTGCATGTAGTTTGGTGAAGATAGATAGAGAAATTTGTACTGGAGAGCATGCTGGCCTACTCTCTGTGTAACTGAGACACTGAAAAAGTTCAGCAAAGGGGGATGGTCAGGAACTAGTCCTGAGGGCTGATGAAACGGGAGCTCCAGCACTCCCTGTCATCAGCTTTCCATCCACCTCGGGAGTACTGCCCTGCTCGACTGGTGCTACAGTCTACTCCAACTACTATAACGAGGTGATTTCAGCCTAACAGACGTGAGACTTAGTAAATACACCCATGTCACATATAACCCCAATACCCCTTCCCCGTGTAGTACTTTGACCTGGAGGCAGTTCTCTACGCCTGGTAAGAAGCGACCTTCGGGAAATGTCACGTACTCGTATACACCCAGATACTAACTCTCTCTCTCTCTCTCTCTCTCTCTCTCTCTCTCTCTCTCTCTCTCTCTCTCATTATGAGATTTTTCTTCTATCCTCGATTTTCTCACATAGTGCACACTCCTCTTTAAACTCTATCCTCACCTTCCACCTTCTCTCTCTCTCTCTCTCTCTCTCCATCCAATGACTTTGTATGTGAAAACATCTATAGAAGTGACCCGGTCAGTCAGTCACGCCTAATGATTTTCAGATTTTAGTAGAACCAAATATGGTGCTTCATTAAATCTCCTTAAGGATTTTCACATTCATGGTACTTCATTCCAGCAAAGCACCGGTTGGTGTATCACCTTGACGAAGCCTCAGATGATCCCACATTTATCTGGTGTTTACTGTATATATTTGTTTCTATTATCCTTTCTTCGAAGCAACACTGCCACGCCAAGGCGAACATACTTGCGCATTCCATTGATCTATGGAGCTATACTGCTCAGGCGCAGCCATTCTGAGTAGGTTCCATGTTAGGGATCTGACGAAAAGAGTTCCCCTCGCAGGAATTGCCTGAGCCGCCATCGCAAGGTACAGCTCAAACCTTCTTTCTATACCAGTAAGATTAGTTTTACCTAGCCTTGGCCTCGAGTACCCAGCATCAGCGAAGTACCTGACCGTGACAGAGGGCAGACCTTCTCCAAAGTAATATGTGCAAGGAATATCTGGGAGAAGAAAGCTAATAGCAGTTGAAAACTGAATCCTGAGATTGAATCTTGGGACTTCTATCTAACTAACAGATTATAGCCAGATGCCTTTAATCTTGCAGGTGGTGGCTACAAATAAATAGCCTCCATGTCGCTCTGCCATTTCGCTACCCCCCCCCCCAACTTACACCCCCTCTCCCATATACCTCTCCACTCCAGCTCATGCTAGCGAACCTATCTTAGCTATTCTTCTTGAAGAACTTTGAAATGTAAATTGGGATATCGTAGGTCTTGGCGAGTTCAGAAGACCAAGTTAGGATGTCAAAGAGGTGTCTGATGGCCACATGCTGTTCTTTAGAAACAAACAAGAAAAAAATGAACGTACTGTAAAATTGCTGATCAGCAAATATGTGAGTGGTAACAATGAAGAATACTTGAGGATAAATGAGAGAGTAGCAGACCTTATAGAAAAACTTAACTAAGAGATACAAGTCTTTACACCAATATCAGCTTATGATGAAGACGAAGTAGAAAAACTTAATGAATATGTAAAGGAAGCAATGGATAAAACAAAACCCGGTATATATTAATGATGAGACTTAAACGCAAAAGCAGAGGGAGAAAAAAGCGTTTATGAGACTGCAGTTGAACAGTTTGGCATGGACATTCGGAATGTGAGAGGTGAAATGATAATGTAATTTGCTGAAACAGTCTTATGTTGATGAACACATTATAAAATAAGAAATGTGAGAAAGGGCCCTGGAAGGGACAAAACAGTGAAACAAAAAAGTTAAATAAATTTAATCCTGCTAATAAATTGCATGCTGATACAGTGAAAAATGTAACTACAATGAACAGTGTAAATGCATGAAGCAATCAAAGAGTGGTGATATGCCAAGTAATACTTGACCTCAGGAGAGAGAGAGGCAGTGGCTTATCTGCAGGAAACAGTAAGGGAGAAGGCAGCAGGATTTAGGTTGTTAATTCAGAATATATACCTTACAGTTGAAGAATGACCTAAATATATACACAGAGCAGGTAATGGAAAGTTTCACGAGAACATTGACCAACGCAGCTTTAGAACTAAGAGATAAGACATGAAACAGTAACAGAAAGCTCTCAGAGAGCACATTTTTTTTTTTTTTTTGAAAAAAGAAGAAACATGATCGTAAGAACAAGCATGGGTCACAAGGAAGCAACGAAACTAATGAAAACTATCACCAAAAAAGAAAAGTGATGAAATCAGAAAATTTAACTCGCACGGAACTGAAAAAAACTTTAAGGAATGGAGGAAACCTGAAAGCATCAATCCGAGGCTTGGTATACAGTAGAAAGGAACCAACTGTTTTCTCTGAGAAACTCAATGGAGAAGTAATAAACAACAGAAATTATTTACCCAAAATAACACAAGAATTAATAGAAAACTTTACAGTAGCAGTACCATGGTCGAAGAGTCAGTTCAGGATAAAGAGATGGTGGACACAGTCATCTCCCGCTTAACATTAGATGATGTAAAAAACGCATTGAGTGGAACGGAGAGGAGTAGAGGAGCAGGTGATTATAGTATCGCACCTGTATTCTTATAAAGGATGCAGGTGACTTTGTATTAAATAAACTTTCAAAGCTATTTGGTAAATTCTTAGAACTCTAGACTATACCAAGAACTTTGGGGGTGATATCAAAGACCTCCCCAAAACTACCGTCCAATTAATTTTCTACCTGTAGTGTACACTCTTTCCACAAATGTCCTATCTCAGACGCAAACGACCCAAGAGAACAGCCAGGATATCAAAGTGGTTGCTCGGCAACAGACCTTATGCAAGCAATGACTCAGGTGACTGACAGAACTTCAGAATATAAGAAGCCTTTGTGCATGGATTTAATGATGATGAGAAACATTTGACTCATCTGAAGCAGCTGCGGTGACGAGAGAATTCGAGGATAAGGTGTAGAAGAAACTTAAAGAATTAGAAGATGTTCATAGAGATAGCACAGCCACCATAAAATACAGCCACATAATACCGACAAAGGAAGGTGTTAACACAAGGAGACACGATTTCACGCAAGTTATTAACTGCGTACCTGGAGGACGTTTTGAGACATTTGAATTGGGATGACAATGGAACAAACGTAAATGGTGAGCGACTGAAAAAAACTCAGAGTTGCAGACGATGTGGTCCTTTTCAGTGAATCGGGGAAGAATATTACAAGGAATGACTGGTGACCTGAAAAGGAAGTCTGAAGTCTGGCTTGAAAAATTATTACAGAGAAAACGAATATTAAGTTTAACAGACTTATTCGTTCCCGTCCAGTAAAAATAGGAGACGAGGAATTAGAATGTATTGAGGAATGCATGTAACTACGGCAGGCAGTTCAATCGGAACCTGTCCATGACAACGCAAATTAAACGAAGAATTAAATGGAGGGCTACAGGAAAACTCAGTAACAGCATGAAGGATATGCATTTACCGTTATGCCAAAGAGACGGTTATAAATTCAACATTTCCTTCTTTTTCTAAATTACGGATCGGAAACATGGAATCTAACAAGATCATTGGAATGTAAACTTAGGAGTGCACAGAGAGGAATGGAAAGGATCATGTTAAGGGTCACATGGAGAGATAAAAGTGTGATTTCTGGATAGGGGAATAGACCAAAGCAGAGGATATAATCACTACAATCAAGAGGCATAAATGGATGTGGCAGGCCATGTCCTTCGTAGAACAGATGATAGATCTACTAACAGCGTAACCGAGTAGCAGTCCTGAGATGGAATGAGGCAGGAGGAAGACGAGGTGGCGAGATGAGATCCGGAGATTAACTGGGTTTAGTTGGAACAGTATAATAGTCAGTAGGTCAGGGTGGATAAAGATGGGAGAGACCTTTGTCCTGCAGTGGACTGATTCAGGCTCCTACTGCTGCTGCTGTGATGATGATAACTCTAATCAACTTTTCTTCCGTTTCACCTTTTTTTTTTCCTTCCGACCCCTCTCTTCCTTTCCCTTTTTTTCCTTTCCGTTTTAAATATCTGTAGCTTCTCCATTCACTTTCTCTTTTCTCATTTTTCCTCACATTCCTCACCCTCTCTCTCTCTCTCTCTCTCTCTCTCTCTCATTTCTGCTTTCCTGTATTCAGACTACTTTTTGTTTTCCTTTTTTGATTCTTCGTTTCACTTTCCACATTCCCTTTTACATTCAATCCTCCTCCCCTCCCCATTTCTCTCTTTGCGTCCAATGTATCTCCAATTCATACCCATATATTGCTTTCTCCTTCCTCTTTCTTCCCCTTCCTTTTCCTCCCTACCTTCTCTGTCACTATTTTTTTTTACTTCTAAACTTGTGACCAGGATTTCCGTCAACTTTCCTTCACATCCCTTCTTCCCTCACCTCTCTTCCCCTCTCCTTAATCCCTATATTCGTATTTCCTGCTCATATCTTTCCCTTTCCCTCTCACTTCTTATCTTTCGTGCCTTTACTGATTCTGAATATACTTTTTATTTTCTTTCCTCTCTACGTTTTCACCACTTCTCATGTACTTTCACTTGCACACTTTCTAACTTTCTTTTACTTTTCGTATTTTCATCCCATGCATACATCTACCTACTTTCTTCTAAACTCAGTCTTTTCATCCTCTCCTCTCCTTATACCCATTTCAGTAGTTAAATTTTATCCTCCTTTCATCACTTATCTTTTCATTTTCTTCCTCTTCTGGATTTTCTTGTTATATCTTTTGATTTTCTTTCTTCTTTCCCTTTCTCCTTTTTTTCTAGTTCATAACCTTTGGAAAGTTTCTTCCCGGTTTTTATTTTTTCTTCCATTCTCTTTATATTTTCCTACCTTCATTAATTTATGTATTTTTACTTCTCCCTTTTTCCACTTTCTTTCCTTTCTAAATCTTTCTAGTTTCTTCCACTGATTTGTCACACTTTCTTACCATATTACGTTCCTTGCTTTCTTCCTCATTTGTCCTATACAGTATATAATGTGCCCTTTTGTACTATGCCTCTTCTTGTTCTCTCCTATCTCTGTACTTTCTTTCTTTTATACCTCTCCTTCCTTTCTTCCCATTTAATACATTCGTCTTCTTATAGCTCTCCTTGCCTTCTTACCTTTTTATTCTTTCTTCCAGCTGTACCTCTTCTTACTAACTATCCATTACATATATATTCCCTTGCAACCTCTTCATACATTCTCTGTTTTTCCTTAACTTCAGTTCTCTCTTTCATATTTCCCCTCACTTCTTGCCATTTACATTCCTTTCATTCGTTCATTACCCTCCGCCCTCTCTTCCCCCCCCCTCCCTCCCTCTCTCTCTCTCTCTCTCTCTCTCTCTCTCTCTCTCTCTGTCTCTCCATACTTACCTACTTACCATAATGATTGTAATAGCTTCAAAGAACTATCATAATAACAGAGTTTCCTTTAAAATTTAATGCATAAAGATGCAATGGAACTAATATACTTTCTAAGGCTCCTTCCGCCAGACTGACGGAAAAAGACTTCTGTGGTAAAGATACCGCTCCGCATAGTCGTATGTCTACACAGAAAACTTCTTTGGCTTTGACTGGTATAGGTTTGTGGGACCTCAAGGCTATGGTGCTGGTCACTGAAGAACTAGTGGAGTAGTTCTCCCAAAGCGAATATCGCTTTACTATTGCCAATTGAGGTACTGTAGCCTGTTCATCCTTGAACAGCACCGTGAGTCATACCACGTCATTCTGTTGATACAAACTCCTTATATTGGTTGTTGGGGGATGATCCTGCCATTTGTGAAATCAGTCTTGCCAATCGTGCTTGAACTTGTCTGGAAAAGCGAAATGTGTCCGAACTGCACAAGACCAAACCAAGCAAGTGTACACGTTCTCTACTGCTGATTGGATATGGTACTTAAATGGTTGTAAGGGTTCATCCCGTGGCAATAGGTGCGGGATTCCTCGCAATGCAACCACTGTACGAGAAGTTCCTCATATCATTTCCAGAATGTGTACCTTGGAGTTTAATGCGGAGTCGAACTTCATACCAAAAACACTTACAGTGTCTCTTTACTGTAATCTACGACCAGTCTCCGGTAGTGGACAGGTTCCATCACCTGCTTTTATCTTCTTTGTGACGATAAGTGGCTGGACCCTTACCTGCGTAACTACTATGAGTTTAGGTTTAACTTCTACTTGTACTTTAACTTCTACTGGAGTACTTTACTTGTACTAAGTGGACTATTCCACTCATCGAAGTAAACTACTAAAATCTTAAGTGGAGGAAGACTGGATGAAATGAAGTGCATACCAAGATACTGACGAGTAAAAGAATGAATTATTTCGGACAGAGTGCATGAACAATCAAGAGTTTGTTATTAAAATCACAAATAGGAGGTACTGCAATTATTTGTGTCACGTGCAGAACGAAATTTGAATTTCTTGGTAGTACACTTTCTCCCAAATTATTATTTTTTTTCTTTTGGCGACCTACCGTCGTTATCCTATGTCTTGTTCCTTCTCAAGACGGTTGTTCCTTAATTTTTACATGTATGCTGAGTTACTTAATGAAAAAAATAGAGATTTTAAAACTGCAGGGTAAAGTAAGCTTCACAATGAGTTTTTACTTAAGAAAAAACTCATTGTCACCTAACAGACGGGTGGGTGGTACTGATATGGATGTTTCCCTGACATTTTATTCATGCATTCTGATATATTGGATGATTAGGATAAAGTATCATTATTGTTGTGCACACCAAGAGCTTATTAGGTCAAAATTCATTTAGAATCTCTTGCATCACAAAACAACGAATGATAGTCGTTTCCCCGTCATAACACAGGCGGTTCCCTATGCCCTGTCTTTCAAGACGCTTCCCTGGTGTTTTTTTAAGTATGTACTTTACCAAATGCATATGATAAAAATAGTTACCATGCGGCAAAGCCAGTGCTGAATAAGACGACAAAATTCATTATGAATCCCTTCACAGCCTCACCTCGGAATCCTTTAGTTGGACGTTTCCCCGTGAAAACATGGTTAGGTTAGGTTAGGTTATGGCCGGTTCCCCACGCTTTATGCTTCCAAACGTTTCCCCGTTATTTTGCTCATATACTCTAATTTATTGCATGAATATGATAGACAGACATAACTGAATTTTATGACAATCGTGGATCGCTTGTACAACCTTGGCTGGTCATTTCCCCGTCAAAGATTGGTTAGATTAGGTTAAGGACGGTAACTAAAATACACTTTCTGTTTTGCTATTACCATACACACATATTCTAATTTACTGAGTATGATATAGAATTTTTACAATGGAGCACGGCTAGAACCAAAATTGGACAAAAATCGTCGATAATTGCCAGCATCACCTAACCTCACCGGGTCCGTACCTCCCCGTCAGAACATGGAGGCTTTTCCCTGTCATACATGTACTGTAGTGTACTGAATGAATGTGACAAATAATGGTTACCATACGGCACAGCTAGGGCTGAATAAAATGAAAAAAATAATTGTGAATCGCTTTCACTAGAGACCCAATACAGTCTCTAGCTTTCATAACCCATCCTCCATGCGTCCCATAGTAGGTCGTGTCCTCGTCAAACAAGGGTAGGTTGGGTTAGGTAATGATCGGTTCCCCGTACTGTATGCTAAGAAGATATTTCCCGGTAATTTTGTACATATGTACTAATTTACTGAATGTATTATAATAATGACAAACCGCCTTGGGCCACAGCTGCAGCTACATTCTATCTATCTATCTATTGCCACAAGCCTTAATCCCGTACGGGGTGGCCACAAACAAATCGCCACCACGTCGCCCTGTCCCTCGCCATTTCACTGCCCTGCTCCTAACTCACCGCCCCCCCTGTCATATACCTCTCCACTCCATCCCTCCATCTCATCCTCGGCCTCCCCCTCCCTCTCCCCCCCTCCACCTCACTCACTACACACTCCTCGTCAGTCTCTCACCCTCCATCCTCTCCACATGGCCAAACCACCTCAGTGTGTTCCTCCTAACGCTTCCTATCACATCCACATCCACACAACAACGCTCCTTTATATCCTCATTTGCCAACCTCTCTCTCCATGTGACTCCACAGGCTCCTTTTAAATAACTCATTTCCACTGCTGTCACTCTTGACTTGTGTTCTTCCAGCAACGCCCAAGCTTCACTTCCGTACGTTAGAGTTGGTATCACAATACTGCCATGTAGTAACTTTTTCACTTCCATGCTCACTACCCTGTTATTACTGCTCTCAAGGAACCAGCAACCTTTCTTCCCTGCTGTACCCTTTCAAGCACTTCACTCTCCAAACTTCCATCCTTACTCATCACACTCCCAAAGTACTTAAACGTACTCACATTTTCCATTTCCTCATCATCCAACCTCACTGTACATTCACTGACTTTACTCTCTCAAGGACCATCACCTTACTCTTCCCTATATTCACCTTTAGATTCCATTTCTTACACACTCTCCCAAACTCATCCACCAAGCCTTGGAGCTCCCCTTCGTTTTCACTTAACAACACAGTATCATCTGCAAACAACAGTACAGGGAGTTTCCAAACACTACCCCCTCTCACTAGGGCCACTCCAACATCCACTGCCCTACCTTGTATCTCTTTTATTACCCCATCCATGCACAGATTGAACAACCATGGAGACATGACACATCCCTGTTTCAATCCAACCTTCAAATTGAAAAATTCACTCAGTTCACTATCCACACGCACTGCAGCCTTAGCACCATTATACATACTCTTCACAGCATTCAACAACTTTCCATCTACTCCTTATATTCTTAATACTTTCCACAATCCTTGTCTATCTACCCTGTCATATGCTTTCTTCAAATTCATGAAGGCCGCTTCTTTCCCTTCTCTAGAAACTTTTCCACTAAAGATCTAAGAATAAATATCTGATCTACACAACCTCTTCCCTTCCTAAAGCCCCCCTGTTCTTCTCCAACTAATTTCTCTGTTATTTCCCTAACTCTGTCAATAAGTACCCTACCATACACTTTTCCTGTTACACTAAGAAGACAAATGCCCCTGTGATTACCACACACTTTTTTCCCCTTTTCCTTTGTACAAGGGAGTAATTATTATACCTGACTTCCAATCCTCCTCTACACATCTTCTACATCCATTCTACTACAATCTCTCCCCCATGCTTCAGCATTTCACCACACACTCCATCAGTTCCTGGGGCTTTTCCCATTTTGACTTTCTTCATTGCTTCCACAACTTCTATCCTTCTGATTTCTTCCCGTCTTCTCACCTCCCTCCTTCTCCCAGCCATTCCCCAGCCACTTATACTCGCATTATTTCCATTCTCTATGTTCAACAATTCTTTAAAGTGTTCACTCCATCTGCTCACTTTTTCTCCCTTCTCCACTAGACATCTACCATTTTTAACTTTCACTCTCCTACTAACTTCACTGCCAATCTGTCTTACTCTCTTTACTTCTTTCCAGAACATTTTCTTACAATCCCTCCACTTTACTCTCAGATTCCTTCTAAATTCCTCATCCACTCTCTTCTTTCTCTTACTAATCTTTTCACCTCTCTCTTCCTTTCTACA